>NW_011888813.1:2356192-2367656 GCF_000151845.1 Pteropus vampyrus
TTGTGTTCTAGTGTGAAATAGCCACCAGGCTGGACAAAAGTGTGTGCTGTGATTCTGTCATCGAAATGATCTGCATGTGATGACCCTAAGTTGTTCTTTGTTTCTCTAGAGATTTTGGTATTGCTGCAGAGCTTCCTTAAGAGCTGTGGTGCCTTGTCAGCTGAAATCCTTTCCAGTGATTGGTATCTATTGATTCTATTGTATTTGGCTCATAAGTAGGGGATCAAAAAGAAAACATCATACCCGCACTAGACTATATATTCCCTCTGAGGACAATGCAGTCATCCTTCTTGACGACTCTTCCTGTTGCCAATTCTTCCTTTTTATTGTACAGTATCATGATTCTTCCATGCCTTTCACTCTCAATATTTGGGCACTCGCTTCCCAGCAGTTGACAACACTTTGTTTTTATGTTTAAAGGCAAATGCTATTTGAATATAGTTCCTGCCCCATTAATATACTCACTTATAAAGAGCCTTTGACTTTAAAGGTAATGTTAGATACTTTGGCAGAGATTCAGGCAGATGATAGATAGATAGATAGATAGATAGATAGATAGATAGATAGATACATAGATAGATTATTTTAATACAGGGTTGTTTGCTTGGCTGTTTTCAATGGCTATTAATTAACACCATGATCTTATCTGGAAAATTCATTTAATCTGCACAGAAGTTAGACCATATTGTTCATATCCCCTGCTGCCAACTTTCCAAGGTCTCCCAGGTGGCTGGTTCTCGCTTTCCTCTCAGCCTTGACACCTAGTTCATCATCAGAGATAAGCCCCAGTTGTCTGCAAATTGCGGTTTCATCAGGTCTGCAAGATAGCATCTTGTTTGACTCTTCTCTGTGCCTTCCATTAACACTTCGGGAAGGCTTTGGGAAGAGCTGGATCTCACCACATTGACTATTGTAGTTGATAAACAGATTCTGGTTTTCCCCATTATTGGCTTCATTAAACTTGACAGCCTTTTTAGTCTCCAGGTAGGGCAAATCTTTTTTTACTGACCCTCATTAAGAGCTGTTTCCTTCAGAAGGGTCACTTAGGAAGGAGTAAGTGGGGGCCACTCTTTATACTTCCAGAAAGTAATTGATTTTGGTAAACAACCTTGGTTCAACTTTTAAACCTCTTTTACCTCCCTAATTATAGTAGCCACTGTTTAATCAAATGCTTACAATTCACCAGGCTCTAGGAACGATCTCGTTTATTTTTCCTTATGCATTATAGTTATTATCCCCATTTTCACATAAGGAAACTGAGTCTCAAAAAAATTAAATAAATTGCTCCATGTCTCACATCAATAAAGGGACAGAGCTGAGAACTGAATTTAATAAGCCTGACTTCAGAGCTTGAGATTTTAACCATCATACTCTACCACTTCCACACTGCCTTTAGCCACTTGATTATATAGGCTTACCTCTTGATTATTGGTCTTTAAAATCCTTGAGTTCATTCTGATTTTATTAGGTATATTAGTTACCTATTGCTACATAACAACTGAACCCCAAACTTAGCAGCTTAAAACAATTCAAATGTATTAACTCATTGCATTTCCGTGAGTCAGGAATCCAGGAGTAGCTTACCTGAGTGGTTCTGGCTCAAGGTCTCTCATGATGCTGTAGTCAAGATATTGGCTAGAGCTGTACTCATCTGAAGGCTTGAATGGGGCTGGACAATCAATTTCTAAGTCTTACTAATATGCCTACCAAGTTAGTGATGATGGTTGGTAGGAAGCCTTAGTTTCTCAGCACTGTCTAGTAATAGATTTTACCAAAGACGAGTTCAGTCTTTCATCTGAAGCTCAGCTCTTTTTTTCTAGCCATCTTCTTAGGATCAGGCCATCTATATTAGTTTGCTAGGGCAAAGTACCAAAGTACCATAGACTGAGTAGCTTAAACAACAGAAATTTATTTTCTCACAATTCTGGTAGTTGAACATCTGAGATCAAGGTTTCAACAGGGTTGGCTTCTTCTGAATCCTCTCTCCTTTTCTAGTAGATAGCCATCTTTTCCTTGATTCTGCACATGGTCTTTCCTTTGTGTGTATCTGTGTCCTGATCTCTTCTTAAAAGGACACAAGGCACACTGGATTAATATCCTATTGACCCCATTTTAACTTAATTACTTCTTTGAAAACCCTATCTTCAAATATAGTCACATCCTAAAGTACTGGGGATTAGGACTTCAACATATAAATTTTGGGGGCCACTGTTAAGTCCATAGTACCATCTTCAGTCATAGCCTGTCTTGGGGATTTTCTTTTACACTTTCTTACCTATAACTCAGGTATAACTGTCCTTAACCATTTTTTTTTTTTTTACTTCATATTCTCAAAGCTATTGTGTAGGCAGTCTTAACAGTTAGTTGCTTGCCTTTCTGGCTCCCCATTACTCTTGAAGGACTTGGGATGCTATACCTTAAAGTCTTTGCAAGCTAGACTGGTCCTTAGGGCTTCTAATGAATTTTATAGAAATTTTTTAACTCATGTGTGGTGTTCTCCTAAAGGAGCTACGGCTATTGTCATATATGATTGTATGAACTACTTTTTGAGCACCTACTGAGTGCTAAGAAGAGGGTTTTTTAAAATAATTTTGAGGATAAGGTCTCTGTATTTTCTTATCCCTTATCTTGGATGCCCTTGCAATGTTCCAGAAAGATTCGATGGCTTATGGGATGGTCTGAGGACCATGCGGAATCTAGATAAAGACTGGAATCAAAAGTGTCTCTGTCTTACATGAAAGAAGTTATTTTCATTAAGAAAGTGGTAGAGAACAAATTATTAAGATTATATACTGAATGTGTGCAGTTGCCAGTGTTTATTCCTCATCAGCACATAGAAATAATCTTTTGCTCATTGCATGCCTGTGCTCTGTCCAAATCCTCTACAGCTACACCACAGCCCAGTTTTCCTCTGAAACTTGGAAGCCCATGAGTTATGTTGCAACTCCCAGGTGATCTGAAAGTATCTAATTTCCCTCATTGTACTTCTGTTATCCGGTAATGTCCTGTTGATTCCAGTTGTATAAATGTGATGGGAAATAGAATTATTGTAATAGGACCATTCAGTCCATTAAGGCTTAAAATATGCCTATTAAAATAGGAAAGCTTACAACTCTTCATAGCAAATGGTTATTATTTTTTTTCCTCAAGCAAACTTTGATAGGTGTTTGAGAATAATTCTTTTCAAGACCTGAAGTGTGTGAAGTATACTACATATTATTCTAAATGCAGGAGCAATACTCCATTCTGTTACAAGAAAGTAAAGGGGTCTCCATGGAGAAACTATTTAAAAGATTAAAAGAGTATTTTCTGAAATATGGCGTGGTGACAAAAAAAAGGGAAACCACAAACTTTTCCAAAGGTCACTAGAAGTGGGAAATAAATCAAAATAAAATTGACTATAAACAAAAATACTCTGTTCACTGGACAAAACAAATGCCCAAGTACAAAGTAGAGAGTAGTATTAAAAGAAATAACACCAGATTTATCTCGAAACCAGGTAAAAGTTATATAGTTTTCACTACAGACCAAGTTAGTAATATTCCTGGTCTTATCCTTTAATGTAAAAAAAGAATATATGAAGTCAAACCTGAATGTGTTCTCATTAGCTCTATCCATCATGTTAGCCTATCCAGAACGAACTGCGATTCTGGAAGTTATGCCTTACAAAACAATTTATTTAGTACATTTCAATGCTACACAAAGCTTTATTCCTTAATATGAGCTGTTATTTGTTACTAGAAAGAAAGCAGAGCAAGATATGGCCCTTTGGGGAGATGGTTAAGTAAGAAATACATTTCCAGATGATATCACATGCAAATAGCACTCTGAAATCACAAGACATCAAAATTAATTAGGCTGAATCCATTGCTTTGTTAGGTATAAACCTCTAACTTTTCTTCAGTGCTGAAAAGAATGACTCTTGAATCAGGTGTGTCTTAGTCTGCTTAGGCTTCTATAAGAAAATACCATAAACTAGTAGCTTATAAACACCAGAAATTTATGTCTTATAGTTCTAGAGGCTGGGAAGTCCAGGATCTTGGTGCTGGCAGATCCAGTGTTTGGTGAAGTGTCTGCTTTCTGGTTCATAGATGGAGTCCTCTAGCTGTGTCCTCATATGATGGAAGAGGCAAGGGAGCTCTTTTAGAAGAACACTAAACTCACTCACGAGGGCTTCACTCTTAGGACCAAAGCACTTCCCAAATGCTCCACCTCCTCATACTATCAAATTGGGCATTTGATGTCATCATATGGATTTTGGAGGGGCACAGGCAAGGTGGAAAGTGTGGTTCCTATTTTTATCTTCCATACTCTGTGTTCTAAGGCAGGAACAAGACTGAGAACCCTGGAAAAATGTTATATTAATCTACATTACAAGA
The DNA here is from genome assembly GCF_000151845.1 of Pteropus vampyrus. Taxonomy (NCBI): domain Eukaryota; kingdom Metazoa; phylum Chordata; class Mammalia; order Chiroptera; family Pteropodidae; genus Pteropus; species Pteropus vampyrus. The sequence goes on from NW_011888813.1 coordinate 2,360,572, forward strand.
GTTCCACAAAAATATTTCCTGGCTTCCAACACCCTGCACATACATCTCATCCTTCACTCAAAATGAACATTTGATGGTGATGCTGAGAAAAAGAATGTGAATCGAATAGGGATTCCATTGTTACTCCCTGATGGGCGTTAGCTGTGGAGATTTTTTTAGCTAACAAGAAACTCAATCTCTTCTTGGTATAGCGGTCTAGGTGATATTAAAAATATTGAACAACCAGTAGTACATGCGGCTAATCATAATTGAGTCTGGCTTGGGTCACCAGCTGAGACAGTCAGTGACCTTTTTGTTGCTGAATTATGGGAAGATGGAGAAGGGCCATGATAATCACTGTGCATGTGTGGTAGGGGTGGTCGTTTGAAGCAATGACTTTTTGCCATCTACTTCTGAAAGTATTTTAACATGTTAACAATTGATATAGTGATATTGGCCTTGCATGTTGATAATTTTAAGATGCAGACTTCACCAGGAACTCCACAGGTAACTCTGTTGTATTATACTGGACTCATATCTTCATGTAATCTCTGTCTGTCCCCCTCTGTCTCTCTACTTTGATCTCTTTCCAGTTATTGAATTATGGAAGTGAGATGTTTCAATCTTAGTTGATATTTTTTCTTCATCATTCCTTGTTTGGGTGGAATTAGGAAGTGTATTGATTTCCTAGGGATGCCATGACAAAGTACCACAAACTAGGTGGTTTAAAACAACAGAAATTTATAGTCACAGTTCCGGAGGCTAAAAGTCTAAAATCGAAGTGTCAGCAGGTCTGTGCTCCCTCTCAAGGCCCTAAAGGAGGCTCTTTCCATGCCTCTTTTTAGCTTCTGATATTTTGCTAGCAATCTTTGGCTTACAGCTGTGGTACTTCAGCCTCTGCCCCCATTACCACATGACATTTTCCCTTTGTGTACCTGGATATCTTTTGGGTGTCCTCATATAAATACATCTTCATATTTGGTTAAGGGCTCACCCGACTCCAGGATGACCTCATCTTAACTTAGGACGTCTGCAGTGACTCTTTTTCCAAATGAGTTCACATTCTGAGGTACTAAGAGTTAAGACTTTAATATATCCTTTTGGAGTGAAATAATTCAATCCATTACAGGAAGAAAACTCCCTGGCAACAGAATTGTGTCATTCTGTTAGTCTGATGAGAATTCAGTGTGTAGAGTAGTCGCTCCAAAGTGGGTTACATACGTTGGGGGTGTACAACGAAAGATTTAAAACTTCTTTTTATATTTACTTTTATCCTATTATGGTATGTTTAATAATATACTTCATGTATCAGTGTAGTAGTACATATACACGTTATAAATAAAAGTAGATAGATACATTGGTGTGGGGGAGGCAAGTGCTCAGAAACTGTTACTGACAGTGTTTGGGACAACATGATAAAAAGTTTTCAAGCCAACATAATTATATGAAACATTAATGACAAATAGTTTCAGAGAAAATCTCTGTGGAGATTTTCACAGATCCAATTCAATTTAGATTGGGCTAGCAATGAGATTATCAATGCGAAGAAGAAAGAGGGTGCCAAATTTACCACAGTTTGAAAACATCTTCTTTCAAGTCAAAAGTGAAAGCACCAGATCACAAACGCGGGAGCCCTCAAGGCAAGGGAAGATAAAGGCAGACCCTGGAGAGGAACAGATGTATGGAAGCAGCTAGAAAAGAAAGGGGCAGTGTGGATGCCTGTCCTCTCTCAGGAACAACACAGAGCAGGTCAATGACTGGCTTTTTCTTACGTCCAATACCAAGATGGTTACTTTGTCCATCAGGGGAGGGAAGCTAGAAAATGCTATTATTGGAATGTCATTGACATATCTCTTTCTCATTTAGCATTGTAACCAAGTTTCTAAAACTAAAACAATAATTATCCCCTTGAGCCATTCTTGAGCTGTTGTCGTGTTTCATTATTGCTGAATAATGCTGTATTTGTTAGGAACATCTCCTTAGGTAAGTTAATCCAGGAAATTAGAGCTAGAGATGAGCTTGGGTGCCTCTCTTCATTTATTTCTGTGGGACATTTTTGGGGTCAGTTTAGAATAATCATTATACATTATTGGATTTCTATTGCTATTTTTGTGTCTTGTCCACCAGGGAATGTTTTTTAATATCCATATTAACTTTTTTCTTAATTTCTTGCTTCCTTATTCTCACTTATGTTACCATCAGCCTCTAAGCATTACCTTCCCTTCTTGTGGTTTGTAGCCTAACCATTGAATGTTAAGGTTTTTTTTTTTTTCTTTCTCTCTGTTCACTTTATTTTTGACCAAGTTATATAGTTATTTGGTTTCCAAGTAATATTTTCTTCTAGTTACTTAGGAATATATGCCATGACAAATTACTGGCAACTGCTTAGAGACCAAAAAGTATATTTTTCTTTCTTACCATCCATATTACAGTTCTGTTCATGAAAGATCCTCTATTATACTATCATAATAACTCTATTGGACCTGAAATCCACAGCCCTTTGTTTAATTAAAACTATCTCTAGACATTTTTGAGTTTTATATTCTTTAGCACGTTCCCTTGTCTGTGAATACAGAAGAATGGGCAGAGAATCTTGATTGGTCATTTCTCATGCGGGCAGGCGCTATAATACTCTCTTTCTCCATCCTTTCTAATTATTTTCTCATAGATACCAAACTACACACCCCTGTGTATCTAGAAGGATTAAACACTGATCAAAGGCAGGTTTAGCCATATCCCCAGGACAAGCTAATTCAATGAAGAAAAGCTCGGTTCTGGGAAGGCTTTTGGAAAGAGAAGTAAATTAACAGTTAGCATTTTTACAGCTGTAAAAAGTGCTGAGTGGAAGCAGACTTGCTGTTTTAGGATTTGGGATATTTAGAGTAATGAGATGGATAGGAAAAACTGTGTTCCAATAACTAAGACAGAGTGTAAAGAGTGTGAGATGAGATGTAGTCCATTCCACTTGTGATGTACAGCCTTCCCCAGAACAAGCTTTAGTCTTTTTGAGCAGTCATTATCCATGTTATAATTTTGTGTGGGTTGCTTTCAGGTAGGTTTAGGGTTTTAGTTGTGGCTCACATCACATCTGAATTTTTGTAGACCTTGTTGCAACTGAGTGCTGGAGGTACCTTTTCCCTTTCGTGACTCACTCTCTCTCTTGAGCACCTCTGTTGTGGGTACCCTTATTTATGAAGCTGGTGTTCTTACAGACTTGGCAGGATTCTATTTGAGTAGAATATGCTCTGAAATGTGCAAGTGTGACATCCCCTTCCTTTAGCTTGGATAGTATATGCTTGTTTGTACTTTGCTTAAAAGAAAAGGCATTAAGAGACAATTCAGATTAAAATTTGAAATTCAGGTCTTTGGCAAGTACATATAAAATTGCCATTTTGACCAAGATGTCAATAATTAATTCCCATAATTTCTCATGTTTAATAAGTCTATAGAATGCTATTTATGACAGTGTAAATCACAAGTTATTAAACGTGAAAATACCCATGAGTAAATACACAAGACAGTAGCCTAAATAAGCAGTGGGCAGTCTACACTGAATGTCCACTTTATTCTACAGCTTCGTCTTAAAATGTTAGAACTGGCCAGGGCCTCATGAATTGTTGGAGTAGTCTTTGCATTGTTAATGAATAAACCAAGATCAGGATAGCTAAGATGGTGTCCATAAGATATGGCAGCTATTACAAACATTCTGAATTCTTTCTGTACAACCAAAAGCATAATCAGCATGTGAGGAGTGCCTATTTTGTACAGTTTTCAGGCTGTGTCTGGAAAGATTACATAATATGTCATATGTGGGTAAATCATGACCCTGAAACCACCAGCAGAAGTTTTTTTTTTGTTGTTCTTTTTTTTTTTTTTTACATTATTCACTATGCTGGCTGCTTAATGTCAAGAATGATGCTTTTATTGACTTTTGAGCTTCAATATCTATCACAGTGCTTGGTGCTTGGTTGGTATTCAGCGAACATTTGTTGAATGAATGTGTGTTTTATACTTTTATATCCAGCTGTGATATATGAGTGATTTTTGTGATTTTATCCAGGTTGATGATGCTTCCTATGTCAGTGCCATTTTCTGTATGCTCATATCTGTTTTATTTCTCATCATATTAAAAAAATTTCCCTTTCTTTGAGTTTCATAGTTCTCAAAATTGCTGTCTTTAGCATTATTTATATGTGGCTAAGATCCAGGAAAATACCATTTTATGCATTTTTTTTTCAGGAAGGTAAACAATGAGTTGTTAGATTTCAAAGTCACTCTTAACTAAAAATCATTTTCCCTGACAGATGCTGTTATTCACATTGTGTGGTACAATTTATGGCTTAATGAAACATCTTTTTGCAAACAATGTAGATTTCAGTGAGCAGATTTCCTAAAGTAAGGACACTCTGATCTTCATGATGGTAGTAAGAATCCTGGGATAAAGGTTTTCTTTCCATTTATATACTTGAGTGCAGCTTAATTATTTTGTTGCATATTTTGGAGGTGGCCTGGAATATCTCAAAGGTTTTATACACAAACATGCACACACACATATATGTATATGTATGTGTATATATAGAGTAAATATATGTACGTATGTGTATATGTATGGTAAGCATATGGAAGATAATTTTGTGGAAATAATTGTAGAGTGATTTTTATTTAGTGTATTACCACTTAATTGTAACTCATATATAATACATGATTTTAAGCAATATTATGTGACGTCACCTTTCCCACATTCTAGGTAACCTATCTGTACGGTTCAGTAATGAGTAAACTCACAAGGAGGTAAACAAATTGACGTTTTGTTCATGGAGTCTTTTTAAATCCTCTACTAGCTTTGGCAGCATTTTGATTGAGAAGCTTTTGAACCCTGTTGTTGGTTCTGGCCCATCCTCTGTTGATGTACACAGCTTACAGGAAGACAATGAATGAACACATGTTTAACCAAATAATTTTACAAATGGCATAGATACCAGATCAAAAAAATTATTGGACAATATGGAACCATGAAGTAAAATGAACAGGGAACCAACATTTCTTGAACACCTCCTCTGTGCCAGGCATTTGATATCTCTTCATTTCTTGAGAGAACTTATAATATGAAATTATGAATATTTTTCCAGATGGGAAAACCAAAACTAAAATATATTAATTTCTCACGGTCATATGGCTTTAAAATATTGTGTCTGGAGTAGAGTTTAGTTCTTTTTGATTCTAGTGTTCTTCCTCTTACATTAAAAGAAACTAATGAATAAGCACAATTACTTTAGGGGAAACTTTTTTTTGATAGAAATTCATGCAAAGCAGGCCCTGGGATTTTAGCTTACTGCAAACTCAGTGTAGACCATCAGCTAAAAGAAGCCTACACAGAAGTAATTCTGTTGTATATAGTACTGGTTCAGACCACATGAAGATATTGTATTTACACACCTCACTGCATTCACAAACTATAGATTGTTCTGAAGAAGAAACCTGAAGGTATGGGGCTCAATCTTGTGTTATGCAGGTGACAGTTAAAGGACTGCAGAAGGCTCAATTGTGGAGTAGCTGAAGTAAAGGCAGGGGATGGACAAGGGATAAAACATCTCTTGCAATATAAATGCTAAGTGGCAATGATGAAGGAGGAATTAGTTGTGGCCAGTATATAGCTTTAATGGGAAGAAATGGAATCCATACTTAGAAATAGAAAAGCCAATTATTATTTGTTGTGAAGAAGCCATTTCTAGCAATTTGAATTAAGACAAAACTAATGAGGCGTAGGATATTAGTCTAGACCTATGTGGCACTATTCTTAAAAGGTCACATTATTATTAATATTTGATATACAATAATTGTAATAATGGGATGCCCTACTCCCTTCTGAAGTACTTGCTTATGGAAGTGTTTGTTTCCCCGGGATGGGGATAGAGTAATAGTGAAACATCTGCATTATTTATATATTGCTGGTTAATGCAGAAAATATTTGTTAAGCACCAAGAATGGGGAGATATTTGATGCCCGTGGACCTAAGGATTTCCCAAAACAAACCTAGAGACCAGTCTAAGTTTAGGTGTGAGATCTTTGCCTTATTTACCCATTGCTTTTTCCACCCCCAAAAAGGAACTTGGCCAGGGATTTTGTCACGGTTAGTGAATAAACACAGAATCAGGCCCATAGGCAGAGCAGACTAGAAAAGTGAACGATACTGCCCAAGCTTTAGACTTGGTAACTGAGATGGAAGGTTTTTACCCAGTCTTGAAAATCAGTGAAAGATATCGAATTAAATATACAGATATCTGCACATATAGATTTCAGTTTCAGGGAAGCCAGGACTCTTGCTTAAAGAGCTCCAGATATGAACATAATCAGGAAAAGAAACAGGTTTGCAGGAGAAGAAAACAATCAGTCTGGTTAGATAAAGAATATTGGTACACAGGCTCTAGGTGTATCCAGTCATGTGCCATAAGCTTGTGGATCAAATAAAGAGATTTGTGATTTTTGTTGGTGTGACATGGCTTCTCCGGAGGGAGAGCAGAGATAATTCTAGAAAGTGCACCAGGTTTGGAGGTTAGTAATGAGGTTATGTCAGAACAGTGGGTTGAGAAATAACCGGAGATGTGCGGATGGGTATCTCGACATGGCGAGCCATGGATTTGGGACAGTAAGAGTGGATAAAGTCAGAAAACCAACAAGTCATCTTCTCTGAAAAACAGAACATCTGTGGATTTCTGAATAGAGTTTTTAATAATCTAATAGCCTTGTTCAATCCTTGGAACATATCAGCTTTCCTCTATCAGTTTGCATACATATGTGTGTGTGTGTGTGTGTGTGTGTGTGTGTGTATTACATGTACATGTGCATTGGTGTATATATATATGTATGATAAAAAAAAAAAAATGGCCCAGAAGAATCTCCTAGGAGCTGTCAGAGGTCCTTGTCTTTCAAAAGCTTCAGTTGCCCTTTTTGTCTAAATAAGTCAGTGCAATGTGAGTCCTGAATTATTCATAGAAACCTAAGACTTGTGTCTGTATACATTTATCTCCGAGATTTTGTTTCTATCATCTCTGCCCCATTTCCCAGCCCTGCTTTGCTTCCATCTTTTTCTATGTTTTTCTGCTGCT
>NW_011888813.1:2368601-2376473 GCF_000151845.1 Pteropus vampyrus
GTCCATTTGCATTGATATTTACATTCTTTGCCAAAGTGACATCATTACCATTTGCTTAGTATTTGTACCACTGGGATGTGTTTTACATAATTTAAGACTTGGAAGTGATGATAATGTATTTCAGATGGGTAGCAGAGGCCACAGGGTGCTGAATCTCATCTCTTTCCTCCTCAAAGACCCCAGCACATAAATGAGTCCCTAGTCCATATCCCTAAATCACATTAACAGCACTGCTTATTGGGTGCCAACAATGTGTCTGGCACTGGGCTAGATTATGACTCTATATTATTGTTTAACCCCCATGACAACATTGTAGGTATTATTATCCCCATTCCACAGTAAACAAAACGAGAGAAAAATTATGAACTTGTCCAACTCTGAACTCAGAGACACCTGATCTGAGGGCTTTACCCTTACATCCCTCGTCTCATAGCCTACTGTTCTTTCAGATTTAAGAAACAGAAAATTTTTTCTTACTTTCTCAGGAAATAACAATTGGGATAAAAATAAAGATATTTGGGGATTCCAATGTTTGTCCGTTTCTGTCTCTTTCATTTCCATCCTTCCTGCAGGTGCCCAGAAATTCCTCTTTGAAATGAGTATAAAACAGCCAGTTTGCCTTGAGATAAAGCTACGTGGCAATGTTGAAAGCCAGATTTTAGAACTCTGCCAGGTGGCACTGATGTACCTGAGTGTGGATCTCCTTCGATTTTCCATGGGCAGAGATTTTAAAAAGAAAGGAGAAGAGTAATTGTTTTTAATGTCTGCATAGGTGTGATTTTTGCACGATTTCTATCCAACCAGGTTCTCTCTGCTTGTATTGTCTCCTGGGCCCACTCCCCCACCCCCCGGCGCCTCCATCTTCCAACATCAGGAAAGCGTGCGACCTCTTTTTCAAAAAGCAGCAAAAAATGTTTAGTCTGTAATCTTGAGATGGAGAATTAGAAGCAACTTTGTCCTTGTTTTCCCTCCCTCCCTCCCTTTCTTCCTCTTTTTTCCCACACCATGTGTTCCAAAGTGACAGCTCAGGGGAAGCTGGCATTAGAAGCTGAATAGCCTTTTCCATGATATTTCTTGAAGGACTCCTTATGTTCAGAGGATACGTCACTGCATTTGCAGCTCACCCAGCAGTGCTGTAGTTGGAAGAACCACTCGAAGCTCCTTGGCGTAGACTCAAAATAGATTCTCATCCCTTCCTTATAACACCAGATAGATTCTTAATTGGATCATCAGGAATGAAGAGATGAGACTTCAAGCCTTCTTAGAACCTGTCCCCCTTACTGTTACCACAGGGTATTATACGCATGACCATCTTCTCATCTCAAAAGCCCCCCACAGCAGTGGCTGGTGATAACAAGGGAAAGGCCCATTTGAATGAGTACGTTCTCACACAGACACACACATCTAGACTCCCGAGCTTTTGCTTGTCCAGTTTCCTCCACCTACACTGTTCTTCCCACATCTAAGATACAAATCTCATCTTCCTTCTTAGCTCAGTTCAGAGGGCATCTCTATCCTGTCACATCTTCCTTACTCTGTTCCCATTGAAACACTGTGATTCCCATAGCTTTTTATCTTGCACCTCTCATATTAATCCCATTTACCTTATATTATTATATTTGTGAACATGTTTGTGGGTCCTCATTAGATTATATGTGCTTCGAGGGCAGGGGCCTTCTCTGATTAGTTTGTGTGGACACCCCAAACCTGAGATAGCCCCATGTTGCCCAAATGATGAGTTCATGGATGTATGGGTAAGAAGAACCTTTATTTATAATGCCTTTAATTTTGTTCCAAGAGCAATGGCACAATTTGTTTTCTCTTTATATCTTTCCCCTATTTATGGTTGCTTTTCTCAAATGGCTTATAAATTATTGGCAAAAATAATCAGAAAAGATAAATAAGTGTTTTCTTACATTTAGAAGCAACAGTAGATATCACAAAGACCAGAATGTTTCCTTCTTAAGTTAAATAAAACTTGTAAGAGGAGTTTCCTCAGCACTGGGTGAATGTGAACAGATTCTGAGAGTGATCTGAAGTTTTGGTTGGGACTTGAAGAAAAGATATATTCTTACAGGCAGAACAGAGATGGTAAATCCTACCATACTGGTAATTACATTAGCACCAGTGGCAAAATATTTTCAGTAAGGGCCAGACAACAAATATTTCAGGCTTTTTCAGGGGTAGTTGCTTAATTTGCAGACACAGTGCAAAATGAAAATGTGGACTCCCTGTAAAAAAGCTCCTTGTACAATAAGGTGCCATTAAAGGTACTAAAATAAAAAGCTTTTCTTTTCTTCCATGGCCTTGCTCTTTTCACTTGTCATAGTGTTTTACACTTGCTATTTCATGTCATTCTAAGTAAAGAAAAATTAAAATTTTAAACTGTTAGTGTGAATCTTGCCATTTATCTTATATTGTGTGATGCCAGTTTTAACTGCAAGCATACGAACTTTTAACTCATAATACAAAATTGCAGAAATAGGAAACGATTCCTATTTCATAGCTCATGCAGTGCATATTTATTTTGTTCTTACCAGAAAAGTGAGAACATTACATAGATCAACTTAACTGTTTTTATTTCACTTCTTGATACACACACATTCTAAGAACAGTCTCTACCTTGGGCTTACCAGTAAACAAGAAAGAACCGAAAAGAAAAGAAACTATGGATTTCTTACTATGGGTTTCTTATCTTTCTCTTTCTCTCTTTGTCATAATTTTTATCTTAGGTCGTTGGCCAGTGCATGGAGGTTATATGGGTAAGAACAGATATGACGGAGCTTGTTGGTCATCTGGTTTTCTTAGATTGCCATTATTTTCTTTCTGTGCTTGAAGCAAGTTTTGGTTCCAACTGAAAACATTGTCTCTGAGGGCTCTCAGTGTTCTGACTTACTCAGTAGTAGATGCTACACATTTACTTCGTACTCACTTTGAGTCTCATCGAATATGCATCGTAGGTCTGCCTACTGGAATCTTATATTTACAAACACTCTATGGGAATGGAGTGGCAAGAAACAGTGAACATGCATATTGTGTGTATCTCTTTTGCTCTTGCACATGCTTAATTGTATCGTTAGACTTTACTTTAAAATACAGTTTCAAAGACAAAATTATCATTAAGAATTTCAAAATCGGGACAGGAGAACATTAAACCAAGCACAGGGTGCATGGAGCACCATGTGACAATACAAGTTGCAGAATCATGAAGCTGGCCCTGGGCTTTGCAAGTGTATGGCCTCTTTCTCAACCACTGAACTCTTGTAACATGAAGCAGCCATAAACAATGTGTCAACAAATCGGCATGGCTGTGTTCCAGTAACACTTTACTTACCAAAACAGTTGGTGGCTAGGATATGGCTATTGTCTATGGTTTGCTGATCGCTAGTTAGGTAAGAACATGGAGGTGAGAGAGTATGAGGTCTGTCTGAGAACTGCTTACCCATGGGAGGTAAGTCTGGAAAGGTCAAAGGAAGCATAGTTCCGGAGGTGGGGCGCAGATCAAATTGTTTAAATGTTGTCCTCTAGGTCATGGAGAGTGATCGATGGTTTTAAACACTGAATAAGATGATCAAAGGAGATTTTTTAGTAAATTATGATGGCGTTGTCGTGTTAGAGAGAGGAAGGACAAATCTGCCAGCATGTAGCCTAGCCAGGAAGCTATTGTGAGAATCCAAGCATTAGATGATATGAACTTGGTCTAGTAAGGAAGGAGCTGCAGTAGTGGAAGAATCTGATTTGAGAGGAATTTTAATTGAAGAATAACCCAGATGTGGTATATGATTGGATTGTGGGGGAGGAGAGAAGAAAAGAAAGAAAGAAAACGCCAATTTCTGTGCCTAGAAGCCTGCAAAATAGACGCTTCATTCATTCCTTGGACAGTATTGTGTGAACCTCTAATTTGCTGACATGACCATGAACAGATCGTTGTTTGGCTGCTTATTTTAGGTGGTTACTGAATTTTGGGATGTTCGAGTTGGTAGTGGGTGCTTGCGTTCACTTGATGCCAGCAGGGCCTTGGAGTTGTGACAGTGGCATCGATGAGAGAAGTAAGGAGAAGCGGTAAAGGTGTATGATCCATCCTCACAAAAAGCGAAACGGAACCAGTGATGGCAGATGTGCTGTCCAGTGAAGAGAGCAGAGAGAAGAGAAAGGAGTGGATGGAAAGCTGTTCGAATACCCTGACAACGTGTATGCCTTGCTGTAGCCGTTTCTGTTTTTTAAATTAAGTTGATATTTCACCTTCCTGTTTAACCTTTTCTGGAAAGATTAAGAAACCCATTTTTGGTCCCTAAGTTAGAGTGAAATAAAATAAATAGGATGTGAAGTAAGTCAGGTTTATAGTGTTAAATACCCCTTCATCTTCAGATAAGTCAGATGCCAAAGCAATTTTGTAGTTGAAGTAATGATTCATTCGGAGAATAATATTTTGCTTTTGGCTAAACGTGTATGGTGTCCTGGTCTTTTCCCAAAAACACACACTCAGTTTTAACCCACCTGTGTGGCTGATTGATTGACTATTCTCTTTAAAGATGCATTTTGGGTATGGCAAGGTCAGCGACACAGATACTAAAATATCACAGATGTTGTAAATGTCACAGATATTGAAAGCCTTTCTAATGTGTTTCCTGTAATAGCTTAAAATGCTGTGTATTATTCTGTATATTAGCAAATATATTGTCTACAGGATGGGAAAATGTAAAGATTGCTTTTTATCATCGTTGTCTACACATGTGCATTCAGAATGCGCTGAACCATGGCCCTCTGCTTTTGCACAGGGCATACAGGCTATTTATACTCCTAATCTCTCCATAGACTTGCCTAGACATGACTATCCAGCTCATCCTCTGCAGCTGAGTTCCCTTGTTTGGCTAGAATTCACCTATAGGACAGCAGTGAACTGCTAGGGTTCAGAGCCCCTAGTTTTGCTGCTATTAGACTGAGACCAGACAAATTTGAAAACTCTACTTCAGACTTTTCTATGGTTACTATTACAACCAATATTCTCAAATTTTAACTTTAAAATGGTATAGATATTTTCTTTATAGGCAATTCTGAATCTGGAAAACCCCTGGCAATTTTCAGGACAGTCACCTTTAATTCCCTACCACCCTTGAGATTTAGGAGGTGCTAAACCTCTGGTTAAGTGCTTTTTGCAAGAATGATTTCCACACTGTCAAAGTACTGGTCTTTATCTCTTGTCCTATCTGGTTCTCTATTAAGGCATATCAAAGGACATGTGTCCCCTTGCCCAAGGTATAAAAAACATCACCAAGAGGTTTTTCCTTATTTTTAAGGCTTTGGCTTTGTGTGTGTGTGTGTGTGTGTGTGTGTGTGTGTGTGTGTGTGTGTGTGTGTGTGAGAGTGTGAGAGAGAGAGAGAGAGAGAGAGAGAGAGAGAAAGTACTGCACAGTTTAGTTGTTTTGTTATTGTCATCGTTGAGACGTTGTGACTATATTTGATTTAGGTGAATATGCACACTCTTTTATAGTCTCAGATGAGGACATATGCTGTTTAGATGGGTGAGCTTGTGTGTATTTTATAGTGACACACGGTTTTAGTTTTGTTACCCATTTGCATGGCTGCCTTCCACTGCATTTACTCCACATGAGTGGACTTGTGTTAACGATACAGGAATCATCAGATCTCAGAACTGCACTGCTGAAGGTGACCTTAATTCCAGCGCTCACCCATCCTTGCCTCTTCTGTAATGAAAAGATTGTAACTGGTTTGCTTGTCTTTGATTTTAGTTTTCTTTGTAGTCTTGGTCATACCAAAATTCTGCTTAGAAATTGGCATGGTCTTTAATTTACCAGCCTTATTCCCTGCCACTTACCAGTGGCCACAGCCCATACCCAGCTCTTCTTGGCCCCTCAGCGAGCCAGTCAGGGTCAGGCTTACACCTTCTTTATGCTGTTTCCTGTGCTGAAAGTATCTGGTGAACTTCTATTCTTCCTTTAGGATCAGACTCCAGTGGCACCTCCCTTATAAACAAGTTGATTGATGGATTGTTTTATTGATTCTCCCATTTCAGAGACAGAATGTGAATGCCTGCTGCGTTCTGGGAAACTTTCTCTAAACAGATTCAAGTGTTGCGTCCTCTGGGTTTGCTCACCACTTGGTACTCACAGTCCTAACTAATCCACACTGGGTTCTAATTATTTGGGCTGCCTCCCTTAATGGACTGCAAGGTCCTTGTGAGCGCAGAGTTGATTTCTTATTTATTTCCCCGTTCACAGTATCTAGAGTAGTGTCTGGCATATAGTAGGGGCCCACTAAATGTTCATTGACTAGAAGAATGATTTGTTTGCCAGGAGCCCTTCTTGGAAGGTACTAAGTACGGCGCCCCTTTGCATGTATAATGGCCAACCTTTTTTCTCTGTTATCGAACATAGCATCCCAAAGTAGATAAACTAGAGTTTTATCCTTACCAGCCATCTTTTGCTTATCCCCATCCCGCTTTCCTAGCACTCCCCTGCACCCTCCTGCTGCACGCAAAGCTCCAACCTTGGGAAAATACCATGCAGTGTTTTCATTCTAAAGGGGAACAATTGAAAGCATTTCTCTGGTAATTTAAGCACACAGCTGCTACCTTTGCAAAAGCCTTGTTGCTAAATTATTCCCTCAGCTACTCTTTTGCAGTAAGGGAAAGAAAGAAAAAAACACTGGGGGGAAGAAAGGAACTCTAGCAAGAAAAGAGACTGTTTTCTTTGGGGTTTAGCTTTATTCCTCTCCACATCCTCTCCATTCAGTAACTGTACGGCTCCTGGTGTGGCACGTTCTGCTACTTTTCCTTTTAATGTTTTAAATGCCACAAATGCCTGTCATAAAGCACCTTCTTAATTATGCAGAAGTAGCTCTGAATGGTTAGTTAGCAGCGCTATTGCAATTACTGCACTTTTTCAGGTCTGCTGCTGTTTTATGGGACACTGTTTTCTAAGTTGCTGATTAAGATGATATAGTGGGCGGAGTCCTTTTCACCATTGGAGAGAGGCCTCAGAAGGCAGGGATAATGAGTCCTCAGGAAGGAGTTTATGGCCTGATAGGAATTAAGGAGTGGAGCCGAGAGGAGGGGTTGAAGAGAAATACTCATTTGTTTACAAATGAGACCGCCTAGTTTTTTTCAGCTGTCCCCTCTGTCCATTCCTGATGCTGAAATTGTTAGAGACACATCCATGGTGGTTCTTGGAGGGACGTCCTAATCTCAGCTGGACCTAATATCCTGATGCTTTTACACATCCTTGTGTAGTAAGAGTCTTATGCCGGAGTTCAAATGCTGGCAGGGAAATTTAAGAGCCATGAAGATTTGAATTGATCTCTTTAACTTGCTGTATCTCTACCGTTTTTTTTTTTTTTTTTAAACCAGATGTGAATAATGCTGTATGCCCATTTTGAACCTTGAAGGCTATGCTTCTAGTATTGTTTTAGGTACTAAATGAAAAAAAAATATATATGTAAATTTGAAAGCAACGTGCTATTGTAAAATAGTTTATTCATTCATTCATAAATATTTATTCAGTTGAGTTACTGCTATGTCCTAGGCACCATGCAAAACCCAGGGGATGCGACAGGAAACAATACCATCTGTGCATTAAGAGAAATGATGTTCTAGTCAGGGATACTGACATTAAACCCATCAGGAAATAGGTATGTACTTTCAAGTGGTGATGAGTTCTCTGAAGAAAAATTAAGTAGGATGAGGGACTGGACACTGTGCTGGGGATGCTATTTTGGAAGGAATGGTCAGAGAAGGCGTCTCTTTGGAAGTGCCATTAAAGCAGGTGCCCGAATGAAGAGAGGCAACGAGCCATAAGAATACCCAGGAAGAACATTCCACATTGAGGGGATGTAATCACCCTGAAACAGGAATGC
>NW_011888813.1:2381328-2397797 GCF_000151845.1 Pteropus vampyrus
CCCCACCCCCACTACTATTTGGTTATATAACTTCCACAGCTGCTCTTCTGCATTCAGTTAAGATGATCTGCCATATCTAGGACCCCCTTCTATGTTGCCGTCAGTCATTGTCTTCCATTCCCAAACTAGTCCCCTATCTGTCACTTAGCATTGGATACCTCATAATGCTTTTTATCCTTTTTGTGCAGTTGTCATTTCTAGCCAAAGGGCCATCAGCTTTTTTAGGGAAAAGACCATAATGTGTGCCTCCTCATGTGCCCCAGGTCTGATCAGTTCTGGCTCTTTGGTTGCAAGCAACAGAATTGGCTCAGACTATCTTAACTAGGATAGGAATTGATCAAAAGCCTTTTTGAGTAGCTCCCAGAATCAAGCCAAAGACTAGAGGAAAGATTTCCAAAAAGAATCAGATAACCTTGGGAGGTCTAGGTAACAGAAAATAATTAGTAACTTTTTCAGGCTATTGTTGCCAGAATGCATAGACTTTAATCACTCCCCACCCCCTCATCTCCATTCTTGAAATACTCTGCTGTAACCTCAAAGGTGTCAGGTAATGTACTGATCCTTAGGGAAGAACAAAGAAGTCACCTTTTCAAGTTTGCCAAATCTATGAACAATGAGAAAGAGATGTAATTACCCCCCCAAAAATTGAGTCGCTGGGTGGCCCTGAGCAACTGTCCATACAATATCACGTGTACTCTGATGTCCATTGTTAGAACTCTGTACAGGTCTGGTGGCAGTGAGGTTGACAGTGATGATGATGATGGTGATGATGAGAAAGAGTTATAAAAATTTCTGCTTTTTTGAGAAAATTATCACAAAATGTCCTTACAGTCAGAATGGCAAATAAGTGGTATGGCCAGTCAACATCTTAATATTAGTTAATATTAGGCTGGCCATCCTTTCTTGTGGATACCTAGGTTCTGGCAATGCTTTCTCAAAGGCCATAGTAATTAACAGTGTTATCCTGTATTAAACAGGTGCTGTATTCACTGAATAGGAGTGCATAGGCTGGAAACAAGGACAGCTACTTGAATCACCTCTACTATGTCCCTTTCAGCCCTGGAGGCATAATTGAAGCATTGTCTTAGTTGTCACTTTTGTGATTTTCATTCTCATAATTTCACTTTATGGTAGCTGGATTATGAACAATCCCAAGGTCAGATTCGTGTAGAAACTGGTATATTTTATTATTTACAAAATTTTACTATTGATGTGATACATCCTGATCACCAATATTCGTACAGCACTTTTCCCCATCACTATAGTTTTATTTTTTTCCTTGTGACCTTGGCCACATACTTTAAATTCCTTAAGAAAATACTCTGCCATTAAAAATGCTTCATCCATTTTTTAAGAAATGACAGGCTAAAGATGTTTTTCTTCTAGTTGTGTCATATCGTTTCTATTCCCTGCATCGAAATTGCCTGGACTTAAGTTGCCTCTATAGTTAGCGGAAACATTATTTTAAGAACAATTTAAATTGGACCTCATTGTGAAACTGGCTACTGACTCTGAGTCGGGACCTTCTTTTGGAGGGAGGTAATTAAATATTCTTCATTGATGCTATTTTAAATGTGTTGAATGAAAGGAGTTAATTATACAGCAGGGAACATGGCAGACTTCTGACTAATAATGAGCTCTATGTTTAATATCTTCATCTTTGTTAGACTCATTAAAGTCGTTCAAACCAATCGGATGGCTTGAAGTGAACGTAGACTCATAACTAACCAAATACAAATGGAAATCTCTCACAGATGCAGGGGCTCATATCTCTAATGATGACTTCAGGGAAGGGATGCAGATATATTGCTTTGTTCTGTGCAGTACAATCTGTTTCGATTGGCCTTCTATTGTGATTATGGGGAGAGGAAAAGAGCAAGCCCAATTGTTATGAAAGATTGCATCTGTTAAAAATGGGCTGATGTGTGTGCAAGAAAATTATAAGAGGAGTTGATTTGTTTTCCTCAAATCTTTACATGGCCAATCTCTTTAGAGTCTGGTACAATATGGAAATTTTTGTTCTGCTAAATCCTCACAAGACATGTGTTAATTCTGCATCTTGGGATACACAAGAACTGCTAGAGGACCAAGTGTGCTCCTAAACCCTACATCTGCTGTTAAACTCACCAGGAGACATGTGGAATCTTGAGATCAAGTTTCCCATATTCTATTACTGGTTTCTTCTGTGTATTTAAATAAATTTTTGTAAACTCCCAGATATTTAAGGTACTTCTTCTTAAACCTCTCCTCCCTTTTGATTGCTTCATGAAACAGCATGTGGCTGTATTCTTATTTCTAGGACTCCCAGAGTTCTGTTCTGTCCTTGATGTCTTAGAGATTGTAGCGTTGACTTGCCAAGTACGAGAAGATCAAAGAAACTTTCTTCTTCCATTCCTTCTTGAATTCTCCAAGGGAGTCCTTTCACCTGCTTCGGGGAGGGGGAGCATTAACAATGATTGGCTTTGAGATCAATCAGTCTGTAGCTGATCTTCACATGTAAGAGTTGGGAGACACTGAAGAATAAGTAGGGTGGGATTACCAAGTTCTCACATGAGTCCAGGCAGCTGGTGTGTGTTAAGTGGGGAGTGAATGCTAGCACAGAACAACAGCCACCATGGGAAAGGAAAAAGATAAACTTGGATTAAAATCTTAGCTCTGACTTTTACTAGTTTTTCATGTGTCCTGGACCATCATCCCTGGACCATAAGCCCATTATATAATCTTTAAAATGGGGATAAAGCAATCCCTGCTTTGCAGTATTGCTTTAAGGATTTATTGATATAATTTGTGTAAAGCACATAGTCCAATGCTCAATTATTTTATCACTTGTTATTAGAAATGTGATGGTTACAGATTGTTTTTTATTTAAATAAATCCAATTAAAATCTTTCATTTTTATTTATCGGAGCCTTCTAAGCACTGTAATTTTCCTCTGAGTCTTACTGTTCATCCCAACTGGAGATCTAAGATAACTGTCTTCTTTGTGTTTGTTAATTACTTGACATGTTTCTTCTCAAATTAAGGAAAAACGTTTATTTCCTAGTCGCTATTTAGAATGAAAATGTGAGACTAAGTATTTATTTGGCAAAGCACAGTAGAATAAGGAAGAAAAATTGGGCATTCTATGGGGGAGATTCCTTTGAGAAAGATAAACTCCTCCCCTTTTTGGAGGGGGGAGAATTAATGAGGTGAGTGTCAGCTGCCCCCTCCTCTGCCCCCCAGCCCCCACACACACTTCAGTTACCTCTTTCTGGGATCACACATCGCAGTCTGTGATAAAAGTACCACTGCAATGCCGTGGAACAACGTTACCTTTACCTCAGCTTACGTTACGTTACGTTACGTTACCTCAGCTTCTTTTCTGGCCAGGCCACTTTTTGACTAAGGAGGTGGTGAAAAATTCAGGTAAATACAAAAGCGTGACTGAGGAAAACAAGAGGAAATCACATCTACTCAGCTAAGAATTATTCTAAATTGTGTAGAGACTTAGATTGTTCACGTCTGTGGAGAAGTTGGACATGAGCCATTGGTTCTCACACTTGCATGTGCATCAGGATCTCCAGGAGGGATTGTTAAGTCATAGATCTCTGGGACACCACCAAAGTGGGTCTCCACCAAAGTGGGTCTCCAGCAGAGCCTGAGAATTTGCATTTCTAACAAGGTCCCAGGTGATGCTGATGCTGCCAGCTCAGAGACTACACTTTGAGAAACACTGTCAAAGTGCCTCGCTATTCAAAATATGGTCCCTGGACCACCAGTATCAACATCTCCTGAGAGCCTGTTAGAAAAGCAGAATCTCAGGCTCCGCAGAAGATCTGCTGAATCAGAAACTGCATGTTAACAAGCACCCTGGGTGACTTGTTTACACATTAAAGTTTGAGAGACACATACTGATCGAGTGGTTATAGGCAAGGGCTTTGGACAATTCAGAATTTGAATCATTCAGATCTGGGTTCAAGTGTGAGTAGCGCCATTTTTTAGCCCTGTGACTTTGGAGGAAGTTGTCATTTATTTTTTTTAATCCTTAGTTTTATTTGAAAAATCGGGATGATCATACTTACAAAGTTGTTTCAAAGACCGCGATAATATATGTTAAGTGCATATAATTAGTAGCGTTGTTAAATGATGTTTGTTCCTTTTTATGTGTAACCTGTCCTGTGAAATCATTAAAAACAGCTGTTTGAAGGAAGTATTTGAAATTCTCTCTGAAGTATTTTTATATGTCCTGTTTTGAGAGAAGCTATTTCCACAGTGCAATATTAGCTTGTCCTCACAGTATTATTTTGTCTATCAATCACAGCTGTAGAGATATGGAATGGATCAACTCTGCTATAACCCAACCTCCTGGTTTGACCTCTGAATTTGAGAGGGAGGAGTGTGTGTGTGTTTGAGAGACAGACAGACAGACAGACAGGTTTTTTGGAAGTGATATGTTTGGGAAAAGCAAGGGTGTCTCCTTTCCTTCATAATAATAGAGTATGCTGTGCATTATTAGAGATAAAATTAGATTTGTATTTGACAATATCTGTTAGTAGGTTCTAACCTCACTGCGGTGTTATGACAGTGAAGGTTAGGCCAGTTAATAAAGTGTTCTGAAAACAATGAAAGATACTCTGTAAAATTGGGTGTTTGGCATTATTTAATTTTTAAAAGTATAGTCCTTAGTGCTATTTTCTTGATTCTCTAATCAACTACAATTCTAGTATTTTGGCAGTTGGAAGATACCCGAGCCCTCTCAATGACTTCATCAATTGAGAAATAAGACTTTGCATTTAGTGTTTTATATTCTCAAAGCTCAGACGTTTCAAAGTCATGCTAGGTAAAAATGAAATATAATGACTGCAGAGAAAACAGGTGAAAATGAGAAATGTGATACTTCCTGCAACTTAAGAGGGTTAGTAGGTTACAATGCAGATCTCTGTACAGGTGAAGGAAGGGGTCTTTGAACCCTGAGTGTGTCGTTCCTCTTAGAAGGCTGTTCTGAAATTATTGTCTCCTGTACAAATAGGCCCCTTAGGACTGGTCTTTATGGAGGCATGCCTTACACTGTAACTCCATGATTAGCATTTACAAATAAGGCAGTGGAGCTCTCCACTGCTTCGTTAGCACCCAGAGTAATCTTTGTCAACAGTAACAGTAAGTCACCAATTCTTAACAGTATCTCCTGCTGGTTCCTTGTAAGCAGGGTAGGTGTATGGGGAAGGCAAACAGTAAGACCTTATACTGCAAATCCTTCAAGCTCTTGCCACTCAATGTGTGATGTGCAGGACCAGCAATAGCAGCATCACCTGGGAGCTTGTTAGAAATGCAGAATCTTGGGCTCCACTTCAGATCCACTGAATCAGAAATTTGCAGTTTAACAAGATCTGCAGGTAATTCATATGCATGTTAAAGTTTGAGGAACACTGTTTGAAGCAACAATTCTTCTTGTAAAGGGAAATCTAACTGGACAAGCATCTAAAACCATTTAAAGTTCAAATGTAGAGAATGAAATTAGTCCTTACCAGGATGGAAAGTTTCTTTCTTTCTTTCTTTCTTTTTTTAATTTGTTGGGGTATCATTGGTTAAGAACATTATATAATTTCAGGTGTACAACATTATGATTTGACAACTGTGTACTCTATTGCATACTTACCACCTGAAGTCTAGTTTCCTTCCATTACCAAATATTTGACCCCTTTTACCCACTTTGTCTCCCTCCAAAAAGTAACATTTCTAATTAGAACAATTCTGCCTATATTGGAAGACATTTTTTAAAAGTTCCTAATTCTCTTCCCTCCCAAACTCCCATCTGTCCTCTGAAGTAACCTGAACGGTTTGACATGTATCTTCACTTCCTTCTCTGACATCAATGTGTATCTGTTCACACGTTACAAAAAAAGACCTTACTGCTTTGAAACTATAAAATATTATACTATATAAACTGTAAGTCTCTAAAGAACTTACAGTAGAATTGCTCTTTGTCCCCTAAGAATCCATCACAGACATCTTTTATCATTCGTATCATCACTCATATCATTTATATCAGATTGTCAGGTCATCTAGGATCTAAAAAAGTTTAAGAACCAATGGATTGGAGGCTTTTTACCCATTTTCCCAGGGGAACATTTTGAAATTATGTCCTCCTGAGCTGTGTTATCCCTCAGATTTGTATAACTGAGTTAGTTAGGGTGTCTTAGAGTGCAAAGAACAGAAAATCTGGCTTAAATTGCCTCAATCAATAAAACCAAGCCATTGACTTGTGTAACAGAAAAGAATGTCAGGCTCACTTCAGGTGAGACTTGATCCCAGGTTCAAAGATGTCACCCAAGGTGTTACTGCTTTCTTTGTTTCTTCTCCGCCTGTTTTTTTGTTTTTGTTTTTTTGTTTTTTGTTTTTGGTATTGAATTTCTACCAAAGCTGGATATTCAATATGGTTCTCACATGGTGGCCAGCGACTCTAGGGCCACCTGCTTTCTCATTCATTTCGAGTTGGAAAAAAAAAGAGAATCTTTGTCCCATCAACCTCAGGAAAACATTATGGGATTCACTGAGCTTGGACTGACTCAGGTCACATGCGGAGTTGTTTTGCCAGTGGGATCATGGATTTAGTTAGAGCATATGCTCTGTCCCTGGAGCTGTGACAGCTTTCCTCCAGCCTCATGGGTCTCCAAACGGAAATTAAGGGAATTAAATTCTGAGGCAGGAAGTAAAAAAAAAAATCCAGCAACCCAATTTCTCTGAATGCCTATTCCATTTGGTGCTATACTCACACTACTTCCAAGACCTCGTGTCAACACCACGAGACAGGTGTTATTGACTCTGTAAATGAAATATCTGCGATTGTGGCACTTGTCAGTTTATCCTGCAAGATTCCAGCATTATGAAGAGGTGATCAGCTTGGGGTTAGGGAAGGGGTAAGTGGGAAAAGAGCCAGACTCATTCTTCCCTTAGCGAGCCTTCGCCCCTCTGCATAGTCGTATAACCCATACATTTATGCTCTCAATGCCTCTTTTCACCAAACCATTTTTGTCTATTATATTGGAAAAGTAGAACTTTCACTAACATTCATTCAGTTTCCTTAATTAAAAAAAAAAAATGTTGCTCTATACTGTTGATATGAAAGAACTAAAATAATAGATTAAATATTATTTCTGTTACAGTTATTCGATTCTTACATTAAACTGTTGCATGAACATGAATCTGAAACCAATTAAAATGATTATGCATCGATTTTCCTGTTGCTAAATTAATCAAGTTCTTTAGATGTGGTAAAAATAAGAAACCGTTTAGATTGGAAAAATAAGCTATGATTCAAAAATTATTGTTTTAATTAAAAATACCTCTGGAAAATTTCTTCTTTTAAACCGAAATATCCTCCTTAATAAAAGATTAACAACCGATTTTTTTTGTAACACGAAGTGTACCTGGAAAATTTTTGACAAAATAATTGAAAGAAACTTACAGGACATATAAATCACCTTGGTTCCAGAATTCATCCTGGGCTACCTAAGATTTTTGTAGCTCAGAAGCAAATATGGAGACATATATTATAGAGGAAGTAAATCATTTGATTATATTTTGTTCTGAATATAATCTATGCAGTTGATTCTCCTGAGCTTCATTCAATGTGCTTTCACAATTAAAATATCCTCTACTCCTCAAAAAGACAAGAAAAGATTTCTAATTTAACTATATTTTTGCTGTTTTCATTAAATTACTCTATTGGGTGAGTATTTGTACATTCCAACTGCCCAGGTGATTATTGGTGAAAATCTTTGCCTGACAGTCTCTGTGGCACTTAAGAGAAAGGAAAAGACTAAATGTTAAAAGCAAATTTGTGTGGCTTGCCTGGTAGAGATTGAATACCCTTTTATGTTTCAAATATTTCTACTAGATACTCAGGTTTGAAAGGTAGATAAGAAAATTTATCACCACTTTGACAATAAGAGAGCAGACAGTGCTTAAATTACTTGCCTTAGGAGAGTGAGGGAAAATATATTGATATTTGTTCCATAACTGATTCTGTCCTCAGCACCAGGCTGTGTGATATGGGGTCACAGGAAACCTGTGACATAACTCCTGTCCTCAGGGTGATTACGATAAAGTTTTGAGAAAAGACAGACTAATATAAATTAAATGTTTTATGTTATCCATTAGCAAGACTTGTCTGTTCTATCTCCAAAATAAATTTCAAATGTGACCCACTACTCACTAATTCTGTCTATCGAACTAGTCTATTCCGATATCATTTCTCACCTAGACTTCAACTCTACCCCCAAGCTGATCTCCCTGCTTCTAATCCTTGTTTCACACCAATTTATTTTTCATATGGCGACACAGCCAGAATTATCACTTAAAATGTAAAGCACATCATAGAACTCTTCTTCGCCAAAAAAAAAAAAAGGTGGAGTGGGGTGGGGGTGGGGGGGTGTCCAGTCACGTCCCAGTGCATGTAAAGTAAAAATCCAAACTCCTTTCTTTTGCCTTGAAGTCTTTACATGATCTTAGCCCTGCTTAAGTCTCAGATCTCATATGCTATTATACTATGCCTTGGGGTTACTGCCCTCTGGCCTGATTAACCTTCTGATTCTTTGAGGGTATAATAGAACTTATTGTTTCCGTGTGAAATATGCCTTTCCTATATGTTTAGGTGGGTGCTTTCTTTTCATCATTCAGATTTCACTTACATCTCACCTCTGTGAAGAGATTTTGCTTGGCTACCCTGTCTAAAAATATCCTATTTGTTGATTTATTTATGTGGATATCATCTGTCTTCAACTTCAGTGGAAAAGTCCATGAGTTATGTGCTTCTGTAGGTCTCGTCTCGTTCATCATCTTATTCCCAACATATTAAAATAACATCTTATATTATAGTAGACTCTGAGTAACATAAGATGGCACTAAATTAGTGTAATTTTAGATAAGTGTAAATGCATTCAGGATTTTAAACAAACGTAAAAGGCCTGGATTATTTAGTAAACATTTTGAGGAGGCGTATCAATTGGAGTAACAATCTCGAGGTTAAGTAATATTCTAATGGTGTCTGAGAGGGAAGGGGAGTATGTCCATGATTTTTTTTTTTTGCCCTTGCCTTTACCTCTACCCTGCTAAGAAAATACAGGATAAATTTCTTTGGAATTAAAAAAAGAAATCTAAACTGCCTGCAATTATTTTTAAAGTTTCTGAGAGAGCTTTCTTTTCTTGTTTTTCTTTTTTTTAATTTGGGGAAGTTTTAAAAATCAAATAAAAAGTAAAAAGAACTAGTACTTAATGTCTTAACAAAGTATTAATTTGATTGAGTTTCAGAAAAGACTTCATTAAGCTGCATGATAAAGTGATTATTCGGTGTCACTTTCATTGAGCTTTCAGCAATTATCTGGAACAGTTTTTAGAGTGAGGCAACATTTCCCTTTTCAGTAGCACTTGAAACCTCCTTGATGTTGACACAGAAATGCTGATAGGGAAAGGTGAGGAACAAAGGGCTGCAAGCCTTGGTTCATGCATGCTAAAAATATCACATCCACCTCAAGAAGGTTGAGAAATATGTCAGAGGCATTCTCGAGCATTTTTTTTCCCTGTTAAGACCATTCACAAATGGCTTTTGAGTGAAGTGACAATGAATTTTTTTTCATTCAAGTCCTAGCCCATCTCCGAGCATACAGTTTGAATTAAATCTTTATATTTAATTTTCTAATTAGATTTTTCTCCTTTCATGGCCTTTTAAGCTTTCTATAACCTCTGTACTTCCTTATTTCCTTAATCCCTCAAATACCAGCATTGTACTGAGAGATTTATTGTAGTATTTCCATCATTGTCAACAGAGCCACAAGATCGTTCTAGTATATTGAAATTTCCCATCCATGAAAATATGCTGTCTAGGATTTGTAAGTATTAGTTGATTCTTATTCAACTCTGTGATGAAAGTAGAATTTTTTCCACTAATGTTTTATTACCATTAAAGCACAGACAGGTATTTTATATTAATTTGGATAAAGAGTAGATAATAGAGAGCTGGAGTTTTCTAAATTAGATACATTTTTGGTAGTTAGTTCCATAGTTAATCTTAATTTATCACTTAGAGTAGGGTAATTATCACAATATGGAAATGAGCCAGGATTATTGTATCACTGGAAAGTGACTAAGTTTTAGGTTTGTGACAAGGAAGTATATAGAATTGCCTAAACTTCTGTAGTTTTTATGCCACAGTCCATCATATATTTCATCACATTTCAGAAGATGATTTCTCCACCTCCTTATCAAACAATCTTAAGAGAAAACGTTCTTGTATTACTGGTGGAGTTGATTCATACTCCCTTTAATTTAATTGAAAATGGTTGATCGGTAAGGTCAATTTTTATGAGTTTGTTTCCATCATTTGATGTGGCAAATCATTAGTTATCATTATCTGAATTAGCATGGATTTCCATGAAAAGTGAAGGGAGTAAATTGCTTTATGGATTTTTGAGAGCATAACTTTTCTTAACACACATACTTTTCAGCAGTTACCTTGTGTTAAGTTTCGATTTCTAGTCTGCAATTTCTCCAGCAATCTAGAGGTATCTGTGTCTGACAGGACATGATGAAAGGATCAGGTTTTAGAAGGTACGAAAAAGGGAGGTCTCTGGAATCATAAAAAAAATAATAATAAATCCACATTAATACAGACAGAATTTCAGTGAATGCTATGTAGGGGAACACCAGTGAGATGCTTTAGGAAGAAATGGACCTGTTTCCCAAGAAGAGACAAGACTTTAAGGAGAAAAAGAAAGGGAAAGTTGAAGTAAAAAGAAAGCGATGCACATACCTTTCAGTGATTTATTCCGATGACCCATGTTATAGATTGAAATATATCCCCTCACCCCCCAAAAAAGTTCACATGTTGAAGTCTCAACCTCTAGGACCTCAGAATGTGACCTTATTTGGACATAGGGTCTTTACAGTGGTAATAAAATTAAAATGAGGTTATTAGGATGGGACCGAATCCAAGAGACTGATGTCTTTAGAAGAAGAGATTTGGGTATGGACACGATAGAGAGAAGACACGATAGAGAGAGATGGCCACAGTGTGCTGGCCATCTTACAAGATGCAGAGAGGTGCCTGAAACTCATCTGCCCCTCATAGTTCTCAGAGGGAACCAACCCTGTCAACACTTTGATTTTGGAAGTGTAGCCTCTAGAACTGTGAGACAGTACACTTATGTTGTTTAAGCCACTGTTGTGTTACTTTGTTATGGCAGCCTAACAAACTAATATAGCCTGTAAATTATGACTAACATTTCAAATTAAACAAACTATCCGGAAGCTTCTCAAACATCAGGATATTGAACCTACAGGAATTCCAATAACTGTTTTCATTGAACTTTGGAACATAGAATTCAAGGAAATTTAGGATCCAAGCATAGTTCTATGAAAGACTTTTATAATCAAAGATTCAAGTATACACTGATTAGAAGAATTTAAATATATATATATTATATATTATATATTATATATTATATATATATAATATATATATATTTATTTATTTTAAAAAGGAACCTCCTTTCATTGTAGTGATAAGAATAAGTCACAACACTTATTAAGCCTGTTTCTGAATGTTAAGTAATCCAGGGGTGAGGAAGTACAATTTATGGGGAATTTAGTCAAATAGTGTCTGTTGTACTATGGGACTCTGGTGTTTGAAGTTTAAAATGGCAAAGTGAATCCATCATGGAGATTTATCCTGGACTAGCTTTCATCTGGACCAAAGGTAATCCATCAGGTTTGTCATCTGCTATACGAAGTCCATCAACTCTCTGTTCCGCATACCCTAGTTTGTGTGCACATACAGCACGGCACAAATCAATCTCTGATGCACATTGGTGGAACGGGTGTGTGTTTGGTTTTTGTAAGTTTTTTGGTAATGACAATCTAAAACCATTTCTTTTGTTCCTCTGAATACTGAGCTGAATAATGATTGATAAGGAGCGGGGTAGTAGAGTTTAGAATCAGGACCAGCCCTGAGCCACATGGTGAGAGGTCAGAAGCACATTTCTCTGGCTCCATAAATCTCCCATCAGTCTCATATCTTTTATGAAGTCCTCCGATTTCCTCTATACCTTCCTTCCTGGGAGGAGCGATGAGCTCTTAAAAGACACCATGTGCTGCACACAGCTCTTTGTAAGTATTATGTTGACATCAATTCTTTGACAGTAATGCTATTATTATCATCAGTTTACAGAAGAAGAAACTGAGGCTTAAAGAGATTAAGTGGCTTGCCCAGTGTCACAGGACTGACTAAAGAGCTGTGCTCCTCTTAAGCAGTGGTCCTTTTTGCCTCCCCTAACAACCAACCTCTCGGGCATCAGATTTCTTCATCAAACCCTGCCTCCTCTGTCTAACCAGCTAATTCCTGATAATGTTACAGTAGGTTATAATGGATCTCTTCACTTCTAGAGAGGACATTTGCATTTAACTGGATGTTTATGAAATGATGTGTTGGCAGAAAGAAATGTATTCATGGTGGGAATTTCTCATTCTCATTCTAGCAAACCGTGTAATCATGGGTAAACTATGACCTCATGAGCCCTGGTTTTATCATCTATAAATATCAGGGTTGAATTAACTACTCTCTAAAGATCCCCCTAGGCTTAAAATTCTATGATTCTTTCACATTAAATGCAACTCCTTTTCAGCCCATGTGTACACTTAGCCCTGATTAAACCTTTTCATAAGTTAGCAATTGGAGATACAAAGTCATAATAAATATGAGAAAATGGGAAAGTCACTTTCTAGCTCTTAGCCTCAGGTTTCTCATATACAAAATGAGAACACTAAGAGTACTCACCTCATAGGCTGATATCACATCAGCCTAACAAAGTGCTTGGAACAGGTCAAGTGCTCACTAGCTATAGTTATACTAATATGATAAACGTTGGTGTGATCAGTTCTATTATCTCCCCAAGGAAATCACAGTATGTCTATGGTTATAGAAGAAGCACCCATCATGACTACTTTTTTTTTTTTTTCAAATATAAGGCATTTTATGCACACCGTGTATTTTAACTTTGTATTCTACAGGCATTGATCTCTCACTAAAAGCTGGGCAATGTTTATATCA
This sequence comes from Pteropus vampyrus, assembly GCF_000151845.1. Lineage (NCBI taxonomy): Eukaryota > Metazoa > Chordata > Mammalia > Chiroptera > Pteropodidae > Pteropus > Pteropus vampyrus. The sequence goes on from NW_011888813.1 coordinate 2,394,410, forward strand.
AGCTGTATATCATCCATGTGTTCATTTATGCATTCAGACTTTCACCCCACCTCCAAGCTGTGAGAACAATAGATTCTTTAACAGTCTGAAGCAAGAAGGATATTAGTTCCATGAATCTTTATTTTAAATTACATTTCTGTGTTAGAGGTGTCAAAATGGTAGAACAAGTTAAGCGAGATTGTATTCCCCAGTAGGGCTATTGATAGTGGTTACAAATAAATTGCCGTTGCAGATGATGATAGCAAAGTCCATGCCATCTTTTATTTCGTAAAGTATTTCTTCTAACAGCTCCTTCTATACACTTTGCTTTCTTCTGTTTCAAATCAGTCATATTTGACATGTTGCCCAATGTCAGGGTGAAAAAATGCAGTACCTAGTTAATCAGCCAGATGTTTGGCCTTATACTGGCTGGAACATCTGGATATGTAACTAAATGTTACATTCTTTCATCCAGTCATTTTCTGTCGTGTTACTAGACAGAGCCAAATGATAAATCACAGAAATCTTTTATTAGGAGAGAGATCATAACATCTTGAGCCTGAAGTCCCACGGCCAAGGCCTAGCTCTTCCTCTTAACAGTTTCACAGCTTTGTACAGAATTGGAACCAATTGAGATAATAGTGCATGGAAGCATTGTGTAGATTCTAGAAGCTCGTGTTGTTAAAAGAATTTTATCCCCTTACTTAGCTATACAGTGGTCAAGTAATTTGTATTTCCTGGAAGGAAATTTAAAAAGGAATAAAGATAAATAGACTTTAGAAACCAGGTTTCAAAACAAGACTGATAATAACAGTCAAGATTCATCAAGTGCTGTCTGTGGGCCATGGACACTGTGAAGTAGGCACTATTATTTTTCCCATTTTACTAACAACATAACTAAGGACCAGAGAGGAGTGTAAACAACTTGCCCAATATCTGAAGGTCATGGTTTGAACTCAAACAATCTGATTCTGGAGTCTGTATCCCTGACCGGTATAATACTCTCTATACAACCTCTCACATCAAAGTATTTACACAACTTCCAGCACTATCACTTATTAACTTGTTTTGTCATCTATAAAATGGGTATAGCATTACCTACTTTAAAAGGGTTATTACGAGGTTTAATTGAGAGAATGCATGTAAAATGCTTAACCACGTTGGTTTATGGTAATTACTAATTAAAAGGTAGCTATTTTTACTGACTGGGTTATACAATATTTGGGATCAAACAAATATTGATCTGACTTAATTTGAATATTAACTTCTGACTTAATTTGAATATTAACTTCTAAAAACCTCACCTCCTGAGAGCTCATCCAATAGAATTTTTTTTTTTTGGAAGAGAGTTTCTAGACAGTTAAGCACTTTCGGTCAATTCTTGATCTGGGCTATTACTTATAATAATTGAAAGCCCTCAGGTTATTATATTTTTCTGCTTCATTTCAATAGAAAAACATGTTCTGAATATAGAAGACTTTGCTCACTCTTTTCCTTCACTTTCAGGTACTTATTAATGGGAAGGAATGTCCTGGACTCTCTCTCTCCCTTTTTTCTTCTCCATCCCTTCTTTTCCTATCTTAATTTTATATACAATAATCCTATAAGATGACTTTCTGTGTGTGTTTGTAATTTATGAGTCAAGGCTTTAAATAAGTTGCATCATGTCTCATAAATAAAAAGAAGAAGCAGTATTTTAATCCATCTTAGGACTTGAGGCCCAGTGTTTTAGACAACAAAACATGAAATATTTGTATTATTAACAAGTATAATAATGAAAACTACCATTTATTTATTATTTACAATAGGCTAGATATATTGCTATATGCTTTGCATACATTTTCTGATTTTATTATTGTAAGTTCTTGTGATTGACACTTGGGTATCAGTGGGCAACTCTTTTCACTCCCCATTTTATCTTATGATCTGGGATCTTTAGTCATTTTCATTAGTTTTGTGTAGTGTGACCTTTACTTGATTGATTTGCTTCTCAGAATTCTCCATTCCTCATGTTGTGAGGAGCACAAGTTTATAATTAGGTAGTAAATTTGGTCATCAACTTTGATAGAACAATGGGCAAAGCTGACATATTTTAAAGAGACTTTTCTGAATGTGCCGACACTGTGTTGAGCTGGTTTCTGTAACGGCTAAAACAGCTTTTGTCAACACTCAGCCTGTTTAAATCTCAAGATTATGATGTTTTCAGACCCAAAATGAAAGTGACGCATTTTCTTTTAGTGCCCCCATAAAAGTCAAATATTTAATCTCAGGAGGAAATTTAGAAGATGGAAGTAAAAACTTAATGAGATGCAACATAAATAATAGAAGTCCCTTTCCATGAAATGACTTGCGATGATGTTTCTTAAAGAAATAAACTATAAAATAGAGCATTTTAGAAACTTTAAATCCACTAGTGTACACTTTGCACTTTAAAAATACAGTGTCAATAAGATTAAACATTTAGTAAATAGAAGGGATTAGACAATTAGTATTCACATAATGTTAATTTTTCCAAAACACTAGAAATGCATTGCCAAAAAAAATTTTTTTTAAAAAAGATAAATATTTTCAGAAATTCTCAGTCTATAAAACCTGAGAAGTTACTGGGCCACAGCAAAAAGAGGATTATTTTCTTATTCTTTATCCACTCTTTTGTGTAACAACACCTCCTGTTCTACACACATGCGCACTTGTATACACACACACACAGACATGCCAGCCACAGTTTTCCCAGTGCTTGTTAAATAGAAGGTACTCAAGAAATATTAGCTATCCTCCCTAATTATATTCTTATTATTTAAATGCAAATGTAGAGGAAAAGAGTAAACCTGGGTTGTTAAAATACTACAGGGAAAGCTCTAAAATTTTTATATTATCTCATTTTATTCTTCTAATCACCCTAAAGTGTCCTCATTCATTGGTTTAGAGATAATGTAACAACACATAATTGAGTTGTATCTCCAAAGAATATTTTTCTGTTTCGTAGTTGTATGTGAGATTGTAGTAAGTGCTGACCCCTGGGGTGTGTGAAAGACAAATGGTGCTATTTGTCTTCTGCTTCCCAAGTACAGATCTTGCCTAAGAAGTGGGTGATTGGTTTTGGTTTTTCTAAGTTTCGTAGTTTATAATGATTACATTTGCAGAGTCAGGTCACTTGGCACAGATACATATTTTTATGGATGGTTTTTCTTGCCTTAGAAATGTAAATCAGGTTATTTGCCAAAGGAAAATGACAAATTTTGGTTATTGGGTAAAAGAAAAATACTAATCTAGATTGGCTGGATTTTGGTAGTGATTTTGAATGTCATCAAGAGTTAATTATAAGGAGTCAATATGCTGTGCCATATTTGTAGATAAAATGGCTAATCCTCCCCATTCCGGGGCCCATTCTTCTTATTTTTCTTCCTTC
>NW_011888813.1:2397943-2439823 GCF_000151845.1 Pteropus vampyrus
CCATCTGTCCTTCCTTTTTTCACCTCTCTCTCTCCCTTTCTTCTTTTGCATTTCCCAGCTCCACCAATTGACTTCTTTTCAACTGCAAGCCACATTACCCTTTGCCTGGTTATAACTCTAGTTACAGCCGTAGTCAAAATAGAAGTTAACCTCAGAAGGAGGGAAGTATGAAAGCTCAAAATTATTCGTGGACTTCTCCTGGCATCAATGTTCTCAACAAGCTAAGGCAGCTTCAGTTTTCACATTTGAGCTCCTTAGAATTGACTGATATTGTCTGTTGATATCATTCTATCATCTAATAGTAACACAGACACTTAGGTTCTAGCCAAGGGTGTGTGGTTCTCTTCTCCCTCTGGTTCTCTCTCTCTTGACACTAACAAGTACTCCCAGACTTCACTGAGAGACAATATAATGCCATAGGGAAGTCTGCAGGCGTGGTGGGAGTTAGTCTGTTCAGCTCCAGTCCCTACTAGGCACGTGCTGATCTGTGCAGCCACAAGCAGTCACTTCAAATATCTAGGCCTCTTTTGTGCCATCTGTAATATGGGGTAATATCAATACATATTTCTATTTTCCAAAGCTGTTGCAAACGCTAGATGAGTAATACACATAGAAACTCAGTTTCTCAGGCTAAGGGACTTTCAGTGCTAAAACCAGGACAGTCTCAGGCAAATGGGTACACAGGTGAGTGCCCCGTCTACGCCAGACACAATGCTAAGCAATTTGCCTTCATTGCTCCATTTTAATCCTTGCAGCAACCCAATGAGACCATCCAGGTTTTAATATTGAACGTTCTATATTTTAAAAAGCCCTCACTCCCGGGGAAAGTGGGACAGTTGGTCACTCTGGCACTCGGTAATTATCAACTATTGCTCTGGTTATTTGCATGGCTATTGTGAAAACCCTTACCGTAGCGCCAAAGACAAAATAAGCACTCGATAAATATTGGTTATATTCTCTTGACTTCCAGGTGTATAATGTTATTATTCTATCTCTAAATTCTGTCTTCTCCCTTCTATCTTTCTTTCTTAAGTACTCTTTTCTATTCTGTTCATTCAAGACTCAGATGGCCCTATCTCTGTACCCCATACATGTCTTTTCTATTTTCCTTTTGACTATAGTTAGAAGTTTATACAGTGGCTAAAATCTCTCATGCAAACCTGAGTAAAGGAAGCAAGGTCAAAGATTATAACGTAAATGAAAGTCTTTTCCTTTATATATGAGGTAATTTATATTATATGTGTTACATAATATGAAGTCTCAATAAGAATAGGGAAAATAAAACTTGCAAGTATAATTAGATTATTATTTGTGACATGTTCTGGTAATATTTCCTTATTTGTAAAAAATAGCCTTGCTTTTTTTCCATAGCATAGTCTAACAATGAAGAAGAGTGTCCGTTAAAAGACGCTCTTGTTGGACACTGCCACGTGCTTTCCCTGGGATGCAGAAGTTTACCCCAGTTCCCTGGTTCAGCTCTCAGTCAGTATCACACCTTGATGTTGCATCCTCATGCCTTTGAAATCATGTTCAAACTAGTGTTTGTGTTTAAATCCATTTACAATCTCACTTCACTTAAAAATAATTGCAGGAGGTAAAAAAGACATCAATAGAGAAAAGATCCATTAACATCTGTTATTATTTATCTTCTGCATAAAGCAGTTTCCTGTTGTTGGATTATAATCTTTGCCTATTACAGTGATATTTATTCCCCTCCCTCATTCAACTGGATCTCCTGGTACTGGGTTCAATTTGATAAATGAATGTGTTAAAAGATACAAAAAGTGTCTTAATCCTTAATCGTATGTGGCTATGTGATGTTTAATGTGGCTGATTCTGAAAGAGTTGTGGACCTGAGCCACTGTGGAAAGCCTGAAATGATAAAGAGTGAATGTTAATACCATTGACCTTTGTGGATCACTATAGATATAATATTATGAATATTTGTATTAAATAATATGAAGGACTTCTCAACAAAAAATCGTGCAATCTATACTTCCTATTATCATCCTCTTTTCTGTATAACAAAGGACAGTGAAATCAGTAACTAAAAATATAGGTGTCTTTCTATTCCAGGATATTCATGATGTTGTAAAGTTCTTTTAAAAATTTGTAAGGAAAATATTAACTTCCACTCCCATAGCAAAGGAAAGTGAACAAACCCAAACTTCAGTGAATGCCATTTGAATTGAGTTCTGTTTGGTCAATTGTAGAATGACCAATCATCCTTGTTTTCCTGGGACCGTCCCAATTTTAGCACTGAAAGTCCCGTGTCCTGGGGAAACCCTCACTCCTAGGAAAAATGAAAGTGTTAATCATTCTCATTTTGTTTGTACTGGTTAGTATGTAATATAGAAGCAATGATGAAAGAGATATGCATATCTCCTTTTCACCAACGCTAACTTTTAAACACATGTATTCTTTTCAGCTGGACCTTAAGAAACTGATTTGTGGGTGGCTCTTGAGAGGCAGGTGGGGCATCTGTTAGATTAGTACTCTCCCTCTGTCTCTTTATAGTGGTTCTAATACCTGTTTAATCCACTGGTCCTTCCAATTGAGTATTTACTGCTGATGTTTAAGTGGCCCACCCTAGGACTTCTTCAGGAAAGCCCCTTAATAAGACAATTGTGTTCCTCTAGGCTTTCTGAGGCTGCAGGCTCCAGAGCATTATTCCCTAAGGCCATTAGGTCAAGTTCAATTATCTCAGCTTGATATTCCTGAGAATTCTACTTCCCTCATTTTTAGATTGAAAAAAGAAAGAAAGAAAATACTGGTGGTTTATTTCCCTAAAAATGAATCTTTAGAAGGGATACTAAGGAGTTAAAATGACTATTTTAACCCAATGAGTCACCACAGATGTGAATGTTACCCATATAATTGACATGTTGTGTTTTTAACTTTGCATCCTCTGTGTTAGGATTTACCTGTTTTTGATTTTTTTTTTTTTTTATGTTAGTGGAATTTTATCTCTTTCCTTCTGTTCCTTACTCCCTTTCCTTTGCTCCGTTTCTGTGGGAACATTTCTGTCCCTCTAAGAGAAGCTGGAGGTTAGTGACATGGAGCTGTGGGTTTTGAAGTCAGTTTGTGCCTTAGTTTTGAAGTGTTTGCTCAGGCCTCAGACATGCAGGGCACCGTGTGATAGTTATTCTGGCATCGACTACACACAGCACATCAGTTATTCTTAAAATGAGCAGATGCCCCGGGGAGGTGAACCCTCACGCTTTCATCTCCTGCAAGCCAAGCCTTGGCATTTTCTTTAAATTAAACAAAAATAGTGGAAATGTTGCCCCTGAATGCTCAAATTGGGCTGGGAACAAAGAGCCGAAGGCTGTCGGAAGAATCTATACTAAAGGAAGTGGCGGCGTCTTTTGGGCAGTTTTGGTGTCTGATAAATTATGTTTGCTGTTTTTTGCTAAGATTATTTTAATGAGCCTCTTCCCCCCAGACCTCTCATCATTCTCCATTCAGAAGCATCTGAACATCATCTCTTGCCATAAGTTTGTGGGAAGGCCAACCATTATAATCCTCTTTCTTATCCTCAGATCCTTAAGGATGTAACTTAAAAGAGAAAAAATTATATTGTTATTTTCCTAAATAGGGCAAAAGGGGGAAAAAGTCAGTTTGATCCGAAGTTAATGGGAGATGGGAAGAAGCTACAGTTACAATTCCCATAATACATTAATGTATATTTAATATACCACCTTGATTTGTGGCTTTAAGTTAAATAACTACATATGTTTAGAGCATAATCCTTTTCATAATCGTATTGGCCTCAATGGGAGAACATTTGTATTAGTTTCCATAATTGAAAATGCCAAATGCCTGTTTTCATTTAATGAGTGGTTTCAGGTAGCAAAGACATAACTCTTCTAACATATCTGTTCTCTTTAATTCTAGTTAATTTATAAAGAAATTAAGTGTTTTTCCATTTTTCTGCTCTGTGGAAGTCATCTTCAGAGTAAGGGTGGGGGTGACTGTTTTTGACAATTTTTAAGAAACTGGCTTGCAAATATGATTTCCTACAGAGCTATTTTTTGCGTGTGTGTAATTTCCCTCTGAGTAGAGGTTATGGGAAAGTAAATGCAGTACATTTTAGAGAAGTCATTTGCTCCGATAATTAGCATCACAGTACAGTATGTAGACAGCTGCCTATTAAGGTCTAGATATCTACATATAGTGCAGATTGTCCTATGTTTCCCTACTAGACTGATTACACGTATAATTCCTGGATTTGAGCAAAAGAGAGTTATTCCTTTATCAGAGTAAACATCTCTAACATTCATAGAATGTTGCCTTTTTCTTGTCACTGAATATTGTTCTAGTATTTATTCCTTCATTCATCACATATTTATTAAGCATCTACTATGTGACAGTGTTACAGAGGTAAAAGTGTAACCTGGGCCCTCAAACAGAGTTTTAAAGGTTATACTAAAAAGTGGATGCTCAATAAGTAACTCATGTATTTTAAGAAATGGTTGCCCAAACTTTGGAGGAAAAAATATTTTGTAGAGTTTTTAATTCTTCTTTAAAAATAATCACCTACATTTCAGATAAACAATTTGCCCTGCACATTTTTTTTTCTAGATAAATGCAGGAGACATGGAGTTAAATGGATGGAGAAACATTCAGTGGTTATGCTCTTACCAAGTGATGTGATGTTGGCAAATTTATCTAATCTCTTTGAATCTTTTTTTTTTTAATTTTTAAATTAAGTTTACTGGGGTAACATTGGTTAATATAATTATATAATTTTCAGGTGTACATTATAATTTGACATTTATATATTTTATTGTGTGTTTACCACCCAAAGTCCAGTTTCCTTCAGCTACCATATATTTGATCCCCTTTACCAACTTCACCCTCCCCCCTACCCCCCTATATTTGACCCCCTATATTTGAGGAATGAGGTGGATAGATAGAGTAAAGGGAGTTAAATCTCTTTAAATCTTAATATCCTTATCTATAAAATGAATGCAAAACCTATATTATGAGGCTGTTGTGAAGATTAAGATAATTTGTGAAAAATCTGAGCCATAGTAGTTGCTCAGTAAGTGGTAGTGATACTTACAAGTATTTAGAGTATGGTAGGATAGAGAAAAAACTATCATGCAAACTCTAGTCCTTCCAATATGAATAAAGAAGAATCACCTGTGTAGGTGTGGTTAAAGTTTATAGCTGTGACCATACTGTGAAGAATGCATGGCTTTTCTCTGGAAGGTACTTTGATTACAGAGATACTATTTTGAAGAGGTAACATGCTAAACAAAATCATCAGTGTACTGAAGTTGTTAACAAGGCTCTGAGAACAGAGCCATTTACTCTCTTTTCACCTCTTAAATAAAACATAATGCACACATGTATGTAATCACCTGTGATAGCTGATGCTGGTTTACTGGGACATCAATAAGCTATCCTCAACTCATTTTTTCCAGTCCCCCCAATGTTTGTAAGAATCAGTTGAGTCTAGCTGACTGCCTTCTTTGCTGTAAATTGAATGTTTCCTTCTTTCCTCCACCCCCTACCATAAAACTAATACAAAGGAAGCCTATCCAGTACTGTTCCAAACAAGCTAAATTGGATGACAAAGAAATGACACTTAACATGCAAAGTTTAACACAACAAAAAGTCAGGCATTAATTAATGACTTGGAGAGCCACGACCAAATATAAGGGAACAACAATATGTTTTCTCTTGGATCATAGATATCAAGATTCCGAGGATCCAGGAGAATGGAATAATAGGACTGAAGACAATACACAGCATGGCCGAAATCTAAGGCTTTCATTCTTGTCCTGATTTAATTTTTAAAACTTCCAGTGATTTCACAACTGCTAAGACCCTCAAGGCAAGAAAGTGCACCTTATATTATTATCAATTCTACTTTAAAATAAAGTCAATAAAACAAAAACAATTATTATTTTAGGCTACTTATTCCTGTTTGGGGTCATTAGTCTTTCCTCCAGTTTAGCCTCTTTGGAACAATACAGGTTGATCTCAATAACCAAATAAACTTGCTACTTTTATTTGACCACCAACTATGCCAATGACTTATAAAGAAATTGTTCAAGTGTTGGGGGAAAATAAATATATCTAACCTACATCCTGAAATCTGGGGGAAAAAAAACTAATTAGATGCACACGGTATGAACACAGATTTGCTAAATCACTTGTTCCCAGACAGAAAATGGAAACTATATTCCATAGTAAAACATATCTTAGAGATGTTGAGAAAAGCTTGAGATTATCTTTACATAACTGTGAAAGAAAGGGAAAGCTGTGTGAGACAGCTGCTAAAAAATTAGGCCCAGGCACAATACACAAAGATCAAAACAGTGTTGAGCTCATTGGTCCCATTGCCGCTCTAAATCTAGGCTTTATGCAAAGCAACTTAACGTCAATCTAGCAGCCACATTACCTTTATCATGACCAAATTACCGAGTTAAAAGGCATCTGCCATTTCAGAAAGATGCAGAATGACATTTTCATTTAAAGAGTCTTAGCAGAACATGGATTGCGTTGGGGCAATAGATAAAAACTCAGGGGGTATTTTTAGATGTATATGATAGATGAAAATGGTGAGGGACCATTTAGAATAGTCCTTTTTAGTATTTCCTAGAGCAATCTGACTCACTTGGATTGAAATATCTGTCAGAAGTTGTGTCCCAGTTCAGTTGATCCCAACATTAAAATGTCTCTACATATTCTTCTTCATCTTTCCCCTTCTAGCTTGATAGCTATAATTAGTATTATTATGCTTTCTCATGGGGGCAGAGGACCAGGTGAATTAACAGCCATGTACTCAGTGACAGCTCAAAACAGTTAAAAGAGCTTCTGCTCATTTTCCACTGTCTTAAGTGGCATCTGCATTTCCTCCTCTTACTTTCTTAAAAAAAAAAAAAAAAAAAAAAAATCCAAGCAGCAGAGAAAACTCCGAAGACAAATTATTCCTTTAAAATCATCATTTTACCTTATTTCAATGGAATACTTGTTATAAGCACCAATCCAAACAGATTGGAAACATGATATTTTGATTCCAACTCCTGCATAGAATATCTTAGTACTCCTCAATTGCTTTAGGGAGCCCATGACAATAAAATTCTGTTAAATCTAACACCGTTTTGAACTCTTCCTTGCCCATATTCTGATAAAAATTTATCTTGGCACAGGTTTATCTCTGCTGATAATGGGCTTCGAGGCTATAGGGAAATGTTGATACAGTGAGTTATCATCTATCATTTTGACACCTACTCTTTAGCAGATGAAGAGAATAATGGGTGCTTGGGATGCACCACTGCAGAACTATGTCAGCAGTCAGTACACGCGGACCCAGTGGTGGGTGTCTCTGTGTTTGTGCTGTGACCATACATCTATGCTATCATTCTTTCTTTTTCTTCTCATTTCTTTTCATTTTCTTTCAACAGCTTGTCATTTGTTGCTTCAGTTCACTTCATTTCTTTCATTTCTTGTTCTTTTTGCTGTCTGCCATAATTCTTCCTAAAATTATGAAGTGCCCTAAAACATCCTCCTTTCTGCCCTTGATTGCTTTCAATAGTTCTAATGACCCCATTGGAAATTGGGTGGTAACTGATGTTCACCCTTCATGAGGGCAATAGAAAAATGTGATTGCTCAGGAACTTTTCTAAAAGTTTAGTTTTTCTTCATCCCGTTCTAGGTATAAGGTGTTTCCCCACATGCCTGGAAATTATTAGCTCATTCATAACTTAAAGGCAAATAATTTCATGCTTTAATTTTTATAAATGAGGAGTCCATATTGCAAAGGTACAGGAGTAAGAAATCAATAAAAATATTAGGAAATAAAATGCAATAAGTTTAAATCAAACCAAATAGAGGGAAAATGCATAATACTATTCTATTTTTCATGACTTGATTAGGTAAAATCGAAATATTTAGAGAAAATAAATACAAAGAGAGTTCTTGAAATAAAAAACGTATCCCTTTATATACATTTGTTACAAGTTGAACATGTCATTAGAATCATGGTATTTTAAATTTATTTCTCCTTCCAAGACTATGTACATCTATCTGCAGGTGCTACATGGGGGTTCTTTAGCTATCGAAAATGCAACATGCTTAGGTAAATTAATAGAGACCCTATCCCTTTACTGAATATGTGTACCCCTACCTGCCATTCAAAAATCCTGAATTTCAGGATTCTTATAATCATGGTATGTGGGAAGGGATTGTATTTTTCATTGACTCTTAATATTAGATGCTTTATTTAAATAAAGTTCAAAACAGATTATTCTGTCAGATATTCTTTTGGTTTCTTCTCTTAAATCATGAGCTAAATCATTATGATATGAAAGGAGAAGAGTGGAATATTGTGTTTTCATTGGCGGGGTTCCTTCCCAAGCCTGTAGTTGAACTGGGTAGCTGGGGATCAGGTGTTCTATAGAACAGGAGGGTTGATTTCTTGGTGTTTTCTTTAGCGTCTTCATTTCTGACAGTGATGCCGCTGAGGACTAAGAGCAGAGAATGGGAGTAAGGAAAATAACAGCGTTTCTACTTGGTTCAGCTAATGGGAAAGGACACAGAGAAAAGAGCTTACCTATGAAAGATGCTGATATTGCATTTTTTATTCCTTACCCCAAATGTATTAATCTGCTGAGTTATTAAAGAGAACAAGTTTTGTTTATCTTCTCTGTATTTGCTATCTTGCCATAGAAGTTTTACCTACTAAAAAAATTTTGAATAGATATTCTGTTTTGGCACAAATAGCACGAATAACTTGAATTTATAATGTTTTTTTTTTAAAGTGCCTCCAAATTTTTATACATGTATCTTATATTAAAATTCATAAGGCATCTTCATGAGAGAGGTTAAGATCAGCCTACTTTCTGATTGCAGATACATTGAGTTTAATTCAACAAATATTTACTAAACACCGATTATGTGACAGGTACTGTACTAGGGCCTTATAAAAGTGATTCAAGATAAATCAGACAAGGTCCCTTCTCTTCAGATGCTTCAGACTAAGTATAAATAAACACAGAGTGCCTTAATTAACATCAATAGAGTTTAGTCTTGGGATTTTTGGGCTGAGAATCAAAGACTGGTAAATTACTTGTATACTTACTCTTGATTTAGAGTCCTCTCCTCTTTCTTTCTTTTTTTTTTTTCTTCCTAAATCACTAATTTTTGGCATTTCCTCTCACTTACATCATCATTCTGCTCCTCATTCATTGCTTATTACAATATATAATTCCACCAAGAAACCCAAATAACTATAGATTTTAGCAACATTATTCTCAGTTCAAAGAGAAAGCATTTGCACAGTATAAGGAAAACATTGGAAATGAATACGTGCATCTATATGCACTTTCCATCAGAGATTTGATGAGAGCCACATGTTCAATTTAAGATTTTCAAGTAGCAACATTAAAAATAGTAAACAGCTTTTCGATAACTGAATCTGTGATCAGTTTTGTAAATCTAAATTCTGATTAATTAAAATTAAATAAAACTAAGAACTCAGTTTCTCAGTCAAAGTTGTCATAGTTTATCTGTTCAATAGGCATATGTGGCTGTTGAATGACCACTATACTGGATAGTTGGAGGGCTAGAATGCATTGCCGGCTTAAGCATATGTAGCATATTCTCAACCTTCACAATTTATTATGTCCTCATTTCTTAAAATTGTATTTGTTTATTTGTTTGTTTACACATGGAAGAGAGGGAAGTATGATAGAAAGCTTACCCAGAACCCACACCAAGAACTTGAATTTCCCAACCCCTGGTTCAGTGCTCTAGTTTGTAATCTCACAGTGAGGAAAGGAAAATGTGGGGAAAGAGGAAAGTAGGAGAGCTAACATTGGTTGTACAGTTAGTTCTTGGCAGGCGCAATGCCAAGAACTTTATTACTTTTATGTATTCCTTATAAATAACCAAGCATATATTCTGCATTCTTCATTTTATAGGAAACTGGGGATCAGATAAATGTAATAACTTCACCAAGACTATTGAAGATTACTGAATTAGCGAGTAGTAGGCCTAGGACTTGAGAAAGCTCAGACTGACGCTAGATTTACTGGTTCAAATGTCACTATAGGAAGGGAATCCGAGAAGAGGGCTTGTACGTTTCTGCTTCTAATGTTTGCCAATCTATGTTTTGGAGCAAGTTCTCAGGTTGACTTTGGAGGTCCTGAAGCATCTGTTGGATATACTATAGTGAAAAAACCAGTGCTCCTTAAAATTTCCATCATTGCGTGGAACATTATTACCTCAACTCTTATGGGGCTTTGCAAGATAACAGATCTTGGCAATAAAGGGACATGTTAGGAGCAGGGTTACTATAGGGGACAGAATAAGGGGACATATCCTATTTTTTAAATATCCCAGTTTATGAATTTAATGATTGCATATTAGGGATAGTTATAAGAAATTAAGAGGATTGAGGCAGACTATTTTATGAATCCATTGCTCCTTAGTTCTTGAAATGAATTTATATTAATTTCAAAACCATTTTTTAAGCATCTCTTTGCTAGAGTTGGGAGTATATGTTTTGAGTCTATAAATTCATATGAATTATATTTTAATAAGCACAATATAGTCAAAGGAAAATTTGTCTTCCTAATTTTTGCTTTAAGAGACTTTAATCTCTTTCTATAAGCACTATTATTTGGACCAAGCATGCTTCTCTGAGTTCAGTGGTTCTTGGCTTATAATGAGTCAATGCTCTGCACAGCATCATTGCAATTCTTGATTGATCAATGGGTAATGAAGTAATTTGTGTACTCTCAACCCGTGCTGTCTTCTGAGCACTGTTTCTGAATACTCCCTACATATCTCTATCAGAAGATATACAGGAAAATAAAAGCAGCAAAAAAACCTTATAATTTCCTTCCTAGTCATCAGTCCCCTGAGAATTTGGGTTGGCGATAGATAAACTTGATTTAAAATAAAATGATATTATGTGAAGATTCCAACCATTCATTTCATTTGATCCCCATCTCCCATTAGTGAATTTGTTCTTATTAAATTTTTGTAGATTCCATTTCCTAGAATGAAAGAAAAATAATTATATCAAAAACCCACCCCAAACAGCCAAATTTTCTGCCGGGAAATTTTTTTTTATGCAGTTATATCTTCAGAACAAATTATATGAAAAATACTTTGAGGCATTGGATAATACAGCATGGAGCTGGAATAATAGACAATAGTGAGGTAAAGAAGCAAAAAGATATGAAAGCAAAGAGGAGTTGTTTTGAAAATGTTATTTCTCAAGATATGTAATGATGATGCACTAGTGTGATGCTGTAGGAAGTTTCACAAAAAGGTAGAGGGTATAAGTAAAGTTGAATACTATAGAACAAACCTGGAGGGAAGGACAGATCATTAACAAAGATTTTTTTATAGGGAGAAATAGTAGGGATGTTAGAAGTAGAGTATTTGATATATTTTTCAGCCTGTTATATTTTGGCTTCTATGTCAAGAAGGATGACAGTTATTCATTGCATAGTTTTATAGCAAAGATGATTGGTAGTGACTTCAATATTATGATGAACTTGGCAATGTCCATAAAATGTCTATGTACATAACAAATATTTTATTGTGAGTCTTACCTAGAATTATGTACTTGAAAAAGAAGACTCTCTTGGAACACGTTCACGAAAGGCAAATGTTTGATGTCTCAGCAGGTGGAATGAGACTGAGACATTGAGAAATAGTGCCAGTGAGGAGATAAGTGAAAATCTTATAACATTTAATTGGAGTGAGAATAGGATTCTTATTGCAGATCATCAAGGAAAGCCAGTGGAGGAAGAGTTTCAAGGCTTGAAGCTAGGAAAGTTCCATTTCTGGGTTGGCCACTGAATGAATGACTCACTATTTACCTTGTCAGCTCACTTAACTTATGTATGCCTTTAGATTTTTTACTTCAGTGATCAAGATTAATATGATATAGCATAAAAATTCACAGGGTTGGGTTAAAAGATTTTTATATAGAATAATAGAACCAGAATAGGTCATCATCTTCTACCTCTATTCTAAATTGACACACAGTTCAAAGTTTTGATTATACAAGGGTTTTCCTAATATCCCACTTAAATTATGTAGTGGTTAGGGCTTTGTGTGTGTGTGTGTGTGTGTGATGCTCATGGTAACATCAGCAGTTGAGCTCATGTCCCTTTAATAACACTCACTGTAAAATCGTAGACATATGTCACCTCAGAATTTTCTCTTTTTCCGTTATTTATGACCCTTCTCACTCTAATAAGTTTGCTTGATAGTCTTCGTTTTCGGCTTAATTTCTCCAGGCTTTTGAAAAATATGGAAGCTTGAGCCAGACAAAAGCATTTCAGCAAGATCATGACTAATCTGGAAGACAGAGAACATAGCTAATAATGTATGCCAGTGACTTCCAGTTAAGAAATAATGGTACTGCACTGCTGACTCACAGTCAGCTAATGGTTCACTGTGCTCATCCCTACCCCATTTATATTTCAGTAAACTTTTTATATGTTGAGCTTATGTGTTGGTTTACATCCAGAAGGTTTCTTGGTCCCATTGTTCTTCACACACTGTTTGGTTACTTTACAAAACTTAGTATTAATCAGACAGACAAGACAAACATGGAATAAAAGTCTGTCTTTGCTGGCCTCCCTTAAACTTGTCTTCATGTCCATCTCTACTATTTGATGAAGAAGAATAGCTCCAATTTATTGATTTACTATGGGCCAGACACTGTAAGTTTTTAATACACATTATTGCACTTAGTTTTTATTAGAATGAAGTGACTATCATAATCTCTGTTTTACAGAATAAGAAATTGAGGCTTAGGTAAAATAACTTGTCCAGGAAGATTTACAGGGATGTTTGATTCCAAAATCTATCGTTTTTCCTACCATGGCTGACAGCCAGCTTGGGGCTACCTCTTAACTTCCATTAGAATCTCAAATGAATCCTTTCCTCACAGACTTTTTATCTCTTTCCAATCAAAAATGCATTCTCATAAAATGACTTAAGTTTATAGGTAGTGATGTTAATTTTTATTAAAAGCCTAGCATGTTCTAAGCCATATGTCAGATACTTTACTTGCATGTTTAATTCTTGTAACAAATCCAGGAACTAGATATTACTCCATTTTATAGACCAAAACACCAAGATTCTGAGAACTTAAATGACTTTCTGAAAGTCATATGGTAAGATAGAAATTGTTGCAGCTAATGAGGCTTAGTGCTATTTGCATTATATAATATGAGGAAAATATCAATATTGAATAAATATTTTTAGTTGTTCCATATTATCATCAAATTGTAAGGAAAGAATACAGTAGATCAGATGGACCTTACTATCAGTTCTGAAATTTCACAATGAGTGGCTACATAATTCATCCACTATGGATCTGTCATTGTCTATATTTTTTCCTATTCTTTAGTCAGATGCTTGTAAGGAATAAAATACTTAAAAATTTAATACTTAAATAAAATACTTAAAACGGCATGCCATTTAAAAATATAGAATAAAAGCTCATGTAAAGTAGGGTCATTGAGCATGTGATTCACTCTCCTGTCTTCTGGCAGACAATGGACTTTCTTTTAGGTTAGTCTCTAGGAATGGATATGTGTATAAAGATATACTTTAAATCCAGAAATAGTTCTACTAACATGTTTAATTTTCACTAATTGAAGTGACCATCAAATCAATTTTATATTTGATCTGTCTAACCCAAATGTCATCTTTTTTGAGATATAGTAAAAGAGTAGACTCTAAGGCTTTCCTATATTTTAGCTGTATTTAATCTAGAGGGAAACACATTCACATGGTTCTATCAGATTTGATATTTAATAGATAAAAGTAATAAAAGGCGTTCTTACTTCAGAAGCACCATGAGTCCTCTTTGGATGGCAAAAGATCTATCAGTGATTATCATGGACCATTGCATAGAAGTGAAAGTATTCATTTTATGGGGAAAAATGTTTTGTGCCATCATAGTAATGATACCACCCATTCGTTTTGGAGAAAACACACGCACACACACACACACACACACACAATCAACCGTTTGATATTAAAATACAGTGTATTGAAGTGGGAGTTTTTATATTTCGAAAACAGGTTCTGAAACTCTTTAAAGGATTCTCAGAGATTGATTAGAATTATAAATTTTAGTATGCAAGGTTTCTATTCTTACAACTTCCCCCTCAGTAGCTATCCTTCTGTATAATTCATTTCTTCATCATTCCTTTTTTTTTTTCTGATTGAATCAAAAATAATTTCCAAGGTCACATTCTGTCTTGTAAGAGATTTTCCCCAAGGAGATACATGCATCTTCTTAATTTATTATATCTCATAATAATCTCTCATAGGAAAACTGAAGGCAAATTAAAACCACACAGAGATGTTGCTTAAATATGCTTTAGACCATTTTCTACCACTGGCTCTTTGTAGAAAGAGCGGATATACTCGTCTCCTAATGGTCTGTTTTATTAACCACACAATGTAATATTTTTAATTCTAAGCTATCTTTTATGCTTTTCTTAGTAAAGCTGCATTTGAATGTGCAAATTGTTTATAATATTAACTTTTGTAAAATACTGTTAGGAAGATAAATATTCAAATCTCCATTTTTCTTTTCACCATTTATTGTTTTTTTTTTTTTTATCATAGATATCACTGCTCCTTACTAGCAGATAATATTGAGCATTAACTAGGACCTAATTCTGGAAAATATATATCTTTTCATGGTATCCATTAAAGTACCGCTCCTGAGAAATATAAAAAGGGACTTTGAGTTGTCTCTGGTTTGAATGAGTAAACTAACTTCCTTTCCTAATTTTATGAATCTGATATGTTGCATCAACACCTCAAACTGCTCTCAACAAATCCCAAACCATCTACTGATGAATGAGATGTTCTTGTTGAATTCTTACTTGGCATGCTTATTGTCATACAGAGAAATACCTGAACTCTCCTAAATGTACTTGTTATTACTAAAACTTGCACCCTCTAAGCAAGGACATACATTCTTATAGTTCAGGTGACACCAGTGAAGTGTATAGTATTTCCTTCATTACACAAAATGCTCATGGAAAACACTCTATCAATTCCAATTATGCTCTAAAGAAAAAAAAAAAAACGGAAACTGAATGAAAAGCAATCCCAGAGTATTTGACCAAGCTGGTTATAGCTACTGAACAATATATAATTGTAAAAAAAAATGGCAAAATAATAAAAATAAACTCAGTATTTGGTAAAGAAATGAAAACATGGCCATAAAAGATGCTGGAATGCAATTTAGCTTTCTACATTACTTCTCCATCACTTGATTATTTTACCATTGCATTTCTATTTACATACCCAGTTGATTCTTTTGCATCTGGATTTTGCACAATTCTTTCAATAATGTATGGTTCAGTGGCTATAATTACAGGATTGTTAAAGTTCACATTTTACTATTCATCTTGTTATCTCTAGTAATGGAAGGTTGGAATAAATGCACATAATTACACGGTTGGTCCTAAATTATTTTTGTATTGCTATTGCTAGGATACACTTGAAAAGAAGCATTTATTCGCTAAGATTTATTTTTGGTGGTAGTGGGTTCTAGCAAAATAAAAGTAATAAATATATAAATGGACTGGTCCCATGAGCTTACTAACATAGTTTTTTCAAGTTAATTCATCACTGTGAGCCTGCTGGGGCCAGGAGATGCTTGGAATCCGTGGAAGTAAACATAGCAGGTATCATCAGAACTCTGATAACAGGAAAATTTCCCTCATGGTGTATTTATCATTTCATCTTTCATTCTACCTTTCCATAGCAGACTAACTCAGCAACGTACAGATCTATGGACCAATTTACTGTGAGGCATTTCAATACGTTTGATTTCAATCTTAAGCAATGCCATGTATTGTAATAAAAAGATGAATTTTCTTGTTGGAATGATGCTAGAAATAGTTTCAGAACACCACATTTATAGTACTCAACACAGTTTATAGAAATATTAGCATCCAAAAGATCCAAATTGTTCGTTTTAAACTCTTTATGAAGTGCTCATTACATGCCAGACATTGGGCTACAGACCAAAAGCAGCGTTATCAGATACCAGGTAGTCCTTGCAAAGTAGATGTGAGCTCATTCTGCCTTTCTGGTCCAGGGATTAATACCTTTGCCTGCACTCACTCAGCTAGTCAAGAGAAAAGGGGATTAAAACCTACTTCCTCAATTTTATCGTCATTCAGTGTCCTTACTACTCACCAGTACTTTCAAGTTTCCCTTTCCCCCTTCAACACAGGACCTCTCTCCCTTTCCTTTTTCCATAGAAAAAAGTTTGAGGTAAAACGTCTTTAAAAGAATCCACTGTTTAGAGTCTTCTGTGAAATGGCATAGAAAAGAAGGATAAGGAGAGCATTCTAGACATCCCGGTACCTGTCTGAGGCTGTCCTCACACTGTCCCATGAGTGTCCTCAGTTTGTTGTGTGAGACCTAAGAGTTAAACAAGGAGAGTGCTTTCTGTAGGAATCTGTGTCTCTTTCCGCAGTGGGACATGCACTTGTAACACATCGGCGGGCATGGAATCAGCACCATGCAGCTCATCTTTCTCTGTACAGGGACCGTGTTGTTCTTCAGATGAATAGCTTGCCCTGGAGAGAAATACTACCTAAATATTAAGATTAGATTAGTTTACGCGCTGCCCCATTTTACTACTAAATTCAAATCCCTCAGCAATCCACTTCCCAATCTTCCCCAGGCATAAAATTCAGTTTAATAAATGGTTTATATGCTATTATTTCTCATCAATATGTAAAAACTAAAAGGAATTTTAAAAATCCATACATGTTGGTTAAGATATGGAATGTGATCCAATGAGGAAAGGATGTTCTTAGAAGTGTTTCTAATTTTCGATCAAGTCCTTTCCCTATTAATATGAAGGAAAAATATATAATATTCAAAATGTAGAAGCACAGCTTAAAAATAAAACTTGACAATAAATAAAAGTTTATATATATATATATATATATATATATATATATATATATCTCGTATATAAATATGACTCCTAAAATAATTCCTCTAAAAATTGTCAGTTGCATGTAAATATCAAACAAAGAATGTTTTGTTGGTGCAGATGGATTCATTCACATGGAAATATGGAGTCTGTTCCTCCTTTGAAATTCTCAACTTTCAATTAGTTGGCTGTAAAGCTGACTGCATCTTTGATTCTCAAAGAATCACAGTAGAGAAAGAAATGGGGAACAAGCTCTCAGTTCATTACATGAATTTAGACAGCTTTCTCTGAAGGGAAACCTGTTTCTGAGGTAGACGATGTCACTGATAAAGTTACAAATTTAAGAATATTGGTATAAGGGTGGGCTCCTTTTTAATTTGGTTTTTAAAACGATCAAGCTCAAATTTTCAGAACCTATTTTGAAGAATCCAATTATTAAGGCCCATGTGTTAGATAAAATGCATTTTTTTTTTCTTTTAGGACTGAAGACTCTCAAAGGTGAGGTACATTTCATATCTGCTATGTATGTGAATATTATGAATATGGATGGACGGATCTGAGTGTTTCATTTTGAGTGCACTGTTGCCAGTCCAAATTTATAGCCCAAAAGCAAAGATGTTGACTCCATGCAAACCTATCAATCTAGGGTATTGCTTTTGTAGATTAGAGCTACTCAGACTCTACCTTTTAGTTCTAGTTACTTTAAATCTCCATACTGAGCTATCAAATTTCCTTTTATGATATAAAAATGCTAAGTGGAAGATACTTGAATGTTTCATCAGCTGACTGACAAGTGTTTATTAGGTACTTACTCTGCACCCAACACAATGATAAACATTGTCAAAAATAGTGTGGAAGCTTAACACAGCATCTCTGGCTTCCAGAAACATGCTGTTTATTTGAGGAGAATTAGGAACACCTCTGTGAAAAAATTAAGCTTCATGTAATATGTTAAGATTCCCAGCTTACCACTGTATTCAGCTTAGCTTTTCATTGTTTAAGCAATTGCAGGAGGAAGAAATTGGGGGTGGGGGATGGGGGAAATGCATTCCTGGTGATGACTAGAGCCTCTGAAACTCCTGAAATGCCAGTATACATGCTATGACAATTTCATCTTTCCAGTGTGAGGGACTGATGTGGCGTGGAGTATGAAGTGACTTTGTTTTTGAGATATCCATTGTTCAGAGTTATCAGGGAAAATATGTTTCAGTAGTACAAGCATCACTCTTATTAGTGTTCACTCTCAGTGAACACTCTTATTAGTGTTCAGTAAGTATCTGGTAAATTAATGAATGAATGAGAAAACAGATTCTATGAAGCAGAGTTGAGTCACAAGGAAGTGGGGAGTTAGAAAGAACAGGTTTGGTTTTAGATATCGGTTATACCATTTGGAATGTGTCATTGGTACAATGACCTATTAATTTCACTCTCAAAAGCTGTTCCTGACTGAGTGAATGGTAGGAGAGGTTGTTTGGGGGTAATTTTGTATATAAAGCCCAATGTCAATCAAAAGAGATTAAATACTTGTCATGGATTCGGGCTAATGGCCTCTTCTAATATGTGGTTCCACTTGTTCTCAAACCAAACCAGATGTCCTACAACGTGCCCACTGCCCTTTTGCTAATGTGTTCATCATCATTGCCTTCATTATCAGTTTCTTCCATTTGGCATACTAAGATCTTTTTCTTGAGTCCCCTCAAAGCACAAGTGACTGGGCAAAGGTTCATCTGAGAAACTGTCGATGGCTCTGGAACACAGGACCCATGCAATTTACCATCTCCTCACATTCACCGTGATGCTGGCTAAAGTGCAGGGAGAGAAACCTTAGGGTCTGACCACCATCCACAACCAGCCATCAGGGATGACCACCATCTGATCCCTCCTGCTGGGTGCCTGATTAGAACTGAATGTCAGTGAAGAAACTGGTGTGTCTGTCTTCAGCTTTCTTGCTCAGATGTAAGAGCATCATTGCTGGATACACACAGAAGAAAATGTGAATTGTGAAAACAAATAGTGCAGACAGAGGGCTGGAAGTATGGAAGAGTGTTCTAGTAGCATTTTATATGGAGCTCTGTTATGATGTGTTGTCGTTACATGTTTATATGTCAGTTTTCTCTTGGAACTGTAGAATTCAGCAAAGCAGGGGCCATTTCTAATTCATCTTTGTTCCCAGTACCTAGCATAAGTTAATGTATGTAGTAAGCATTTAACAATTATTACTCATTCATTTTGTTGAACAAATGAATAATGATTAAATATAAAGTTCACATATCTTGATTACCGGAGGCTAACTTATCGGGAGCCTATTGACATCATAAAAACTAGATGAATGAAAGAATAAACAAATGAACAAAGAAATAATCCTTTAAGGCCAAACTTAAATCACCATGGCTGTATGCGGTCTTTCGTTTTGGACTTGATTGCAAGGACCAACGAAGTACTTTGCAAAGTGTGTTACTTTTTCTTCTTCGTTCTTCCTAAGCTCTAGGTGCCTTTTTTTCTCCCCATTTACTCTATTTTCATCTACTGGCTTATTCAACTTGCAAGCCTCCTTAAGAAAATGGACCTACTTCTTTCAAAATTTTCCATAAAAAAGCTAGACTTTTCTTTTTTAGGACAAAAATCTTAACCTATTTGAGAGCAGTTTCTTCTCTTAAAATCTTTTCTGAGCTGAGAATGCTGTAGAATCTAGAATGATGTTGGTAATCCTTAGGCCTAAGGCGATCGTTTCGTACTGGTGTTTTCTGTTGAGTGAAGAAAGTAGTTGGAATGAGGATTCCTGCAAGGACGTGTGAGAGTGTGAGCCTTCGGCCTGGGCTGCATTCAGTAACATTTTTGTGGCAGGTGTGGATTGAGGTTGAACACTTCTGTGAGGTCTGGGCTCCTGGGGTTCTGCCCATGTTTGTATGACAGCTGCTTCCTCAATAATGTGGCAGGTGCATGGCGCAGGTTCTGCCTACTTTCTGTGAGTGGACAACCTTGCTTGTATCTAAAAGGTCTCTCCCGTGGTGCTGGAAAGCTTCTGACAGCATTTCAAGCGTTGTGATGGCAGGACTATAGCTTCATGGTGGAGAACTGTTATTCTTTAAAATGCCACTGATGTCAGTTCTGACTAACCATTTTTATCCCGTTGTCAAATGGCATAGATTCGGAACTCATGGATACGAGAGACTCTCAGGATAAAGTAAATTGGAGAGAGTTTAATTGGCTCTCTGGTCACTCCCCACCCCCTTTCACTGTTTATTTTTTCCATAAAATATACTTTCCAGTTTATGCCAATAAAATCTTCATTCTTTATACTGGTCTTCCCTTCTTTTCTACATTCAATTATTATTCCTACTGGACAAGTAGAAATACAAAGTCTACCAAGTGCATTCTCTGGGTGCATGGCAGGCATATTGGTCAGAATCCTGCAGAATTAAAAAGAAAAACAAAATCCAGTAGGATTTCTAAGTATGCTCTGATGCAGGACCTCCTGAGCACTTCAGAGTCTGTTCAACAGTGTTTTTCCAACAGAGAGAAGGCTGAGCTCACCTCAAGGGCAACACCATTGCATTGGGTAAGAGTCTGGAGATCCAAATATTAGTCCCAGCACAATATGTGATTATGTGATATGACTCATGACAAATTCTTTAGGCTGCTGTTTGCTCGTGGAGACGAAGAGGTTGGGGAGGAAGAACTACACCATGTTGGGCACAGCATCATGGTGTAGTTCTTGATGAGGTGGCCGTGTGTACGGGTGGTGCCAGCACGGGATTCTCGACTGTGTCATTGTTTCTAGAGGGTGCCCCAAGGCTCTATTTGGTGTCAACAAGTATTTCAAAGAAAATATGTTTTCTGTCAGAATCCGTTGGAAAACTTCTAGATAAACATAGTTAAATGTTTTTTTGTTTATTCGGTTTTGTGCAATAGGACCCTTGAGAATTTTCCATATGATAATGGCCTCTGTGTATTTCTCAAGGAGGGGATATGTAGTATTGTACAAACATTTGAACATTAATGCCTTTGGGACATAATATTTCTAAAAGCCAGCGCTCCTTGAAAGACTTTGTGAAATGTTGAACTATATAATATCTGAAAGCTCTTGAATTCTATTGACATCAGAGTAACTGGCACTTCCAAGCCTTTGCCCTTTATCTATAGAATTGGCTCTGCTGCCTTACAGACTTTGTCTTTTATGCTTCTTTGTCTCTGAAGAAATTGGACCCTGTTTGCCCTCTCAGTACCCCTGAAAAATGGGAAATCATTTTTTTTCTTGTTACCCTGGAATCTAATTCCTCATCCCTAGTCAAAAAGAAATTCCTTGTTTAAGCGCCTCAAAGTTTTGATCCCATTGGTTTTTGTAAGGTAATTCCACAACATCCAGATCAACCAATAATTACAACATGACAGGCATAAAATAATCTTCCAGAGTTTTTATAGCATCGAATGCAATCAATTAATGGCATATCATTATACAAATCATTAGGAAAATTGTAAAGGCATTAGATAGAGGACTGGAAACTAGTAAATTGTTTTTCCATGATGATTTTGCATTTTCATTTCACTTCCAGGTATAGTACAACTTACAGTTTCACATTTTATCTTCCGGAAACCCTCTGAATTATCATCTGAATAAGTATTAATAAACCTTTGTACTCTGAAGTAGTAATTACTTGACCTCTCCTGTATATTCTACAGTTTTTGAATAAGTTTAGTGGGTTATAATCTTGGCTTCACTACATTTTAAACTGTGTGACTTCTCTGCACTTCAGTTTCTCCTCTGCAAAATAGGATAATAGAATTCTCATTGAATTATGATAATTAAGTGAGTGAATATAGGTAAAGTACATAGAACATCCCTGGTACATAGTAAGCCCTTATTAAATGTTAACTATTGTTATTATCATACATAGAATATCTCTGAAATATATATAAAGTAAAGGTAGCAGTTATTGCTTGTGTTAAAAGATTAAAAGGAACTGGGTAACTAAATGACAGAGATGGGGATAGACTTAATTTTTCCTGCACACAGTTTTATATTGTTGAATATTTTAAAATCGTATGTGTTTTACCTAATCCAAAAAAAAAAAAAAAATCAAAATAAGCACAAATAGCTCCACCGTACAAGTGAGAAATTGAGGTTCTAACTTTATAATTCACTATGCTGATTCCATATGTCTAAGAAGATAGTTAAGTCAGAATTTGAACCACACGTTCAAACTCCAAAAACAGTGCTCTTTTTAATAATGTCACTTTTAGAGAGACAGGAAAAGGTGAGAGGTGTGGATGTGCAGGTGAGGATGAATGGGTGGTGGTGGTGTTGGAAATTTCTGGAAAATTTTGATAGTATTGAACTCTTTCCCTAAATTCTATAGATTTTGACACTGGTCTTTTATTATTTTATTTTCACTACAAATAAAAACTCATTCCAAACCCTTTGCTACTGAGTTGGAGCTCAGCAGACTGGGCGGTATGGATATGATAAGGAGAACCTGCATGGGGCGTAAGGAAATATAATGAGTTGGCCCTGGGAAAGTTAGCATATGTTTGCTTGGCATCCAACCCTCTTATGCTTTTCATTTGCTTTGAACATCAAGCCTCCCATTTTCATCTGTCCTCTTTTTGATGAAATGGACATGCAAATTTTCAAAATCCACTCAGCCTCTTCTCTCTCTTGGACAAAAGAAGTAATTGTGCAATGAATCCATCATGTGTCCCAAGGAGGCAAGCTCAATATTTGTCTCAAAAAAGCCTTTCATTCATTTCTTTTCATGTAAGAAACGAAATTGGCAACTTTTTTTTTTCACAGCTTATGAATTCCAAGAAACTCCATATCTTTCCTTTTTATTTGCTCTGTAGCCAGAAACATAAAGGGGTCTGTATTGTTCAGCAGTGCAGATCCACAAAACTTGCAGCTTCTCGGTCTTGGCTACAGCATGATTTCTAAAAGTTTATGCAGGGACTATTCGAGTAATAAATCACAGAAGAGAAGGAGTGCCTCAGCCAGTCACCCCTTAGCTACTGCCTGAATGAGCTCCATGCTTTATCATCTCAAAATGAAACTGCTTCAAACGCATACCTCAATTTATTACCCAATGTAACCCATCTAGATAAATTTAACTTCTTATAGATTTGTTTCCCCTTAGTATTCGTATCTTCCTGAGACTTTTCATTAATACTATGATACTTGAATAGAGTGTGCCCTTCCCTTCCCTTTAAATGGAACAGCTCTAAATTGGCATTTGGTAAATTTACATTATTGCTGTTCAAATTAGGTCAGTATTTTTATTCTGGAAGTCCTAGTCCTGTTAGCTGGAAAATCAAGCTCAATATCTTTTACCCAAAGCAATGCTTTTGGCAAATGTTTTCTAGAGCTTTTTGCAAACCGGCAATTGCTGGACACTTCTCCTTCCCCACCCATTTTCCATTTGGTTTGATTTATGTAACCAGTTAACATATTTTTTATTAAGCAGTGATAAGTGGTGGATGAAAGGAATGTTAAATAGGAACAGTTTAACAATTTGTCCTCAAGGGGCTTCTAGTCCACTGTGTGAGTGTTGGAGTGTGTGGTGGGGGGAGGGGAAGGAGGCAAAGAAGAAAAGGGAGATAGATATGGAAACAAAAATCACACTACCTCATAGTTTTCTCTGTTCTGAGTTAAGTCTAAGGTACAGTGAGATCATGGGAGAGGAACCTCTCAACATTTACTGAGACTTGGGAATGAGTTTTTCTTAATAATCTATAAACTGAAGTCTCGTTTGTCTAAATTGGCCTTTTGATCACAGATTTAGCACTGTCCTTTTGAATAAGAAACCACAAATTTGATTTAAGAATTAAGAACTACCCATACCAAGTCAGCTATCTTACCCCAGCAGAGATGAAAAGACATATGCAAATTATTAGTATGCTAACTTGGAGTTTTGGCCTTGCTTCTCAATGAGGGGCTACATCTTTTAGACATACCACAGACATTTTTTTTTTCTTTTCTGGCTTTGTAGTTGTAAAGATATTTAGGATCTGAGATATTTACTGACAGGTTTCAGAGCCTGACATCCTTGGATTTAAATTCTCACCTAAACACAATATAATCATGAGCAAATTATTTAATCTTACTGAGTCTATTTCCTCACTGATAAATAAAATAATACTAGTGCAACTTCATAGAATTGTTAGGATGATTAAAATAATGCATATAAAGCTCTTGGTACAGTATCTGTTATATGATAAACCCTCAGTAAATCTTAGCCTCTGCTATTATAGTTGTTATTACTTGATTAATCTTTCTCACTTTTTATCTAGGAAGTTCTCTACCTCTATTTTTCTATGTAGCTGAAAACCTTGGTTGTAGTACTTAGATGATAATTTAAGTATAGTGTCTGTCTGAATCAGCAACCTCTGCTTTGTTTGTTTGTTTTCTGGGTGAGGAGCTCTGTTTTTTAAAATGCATTTTTATATTTTGCTGCTACTGTTTGCAGATGATTTGTAGGTATGTGTTGTCCTATTCAACCTGGGAGAGCTCAAGCCTGTGTGAAATTCCTCCTTGGTGTGAAATTCCTCTTGTTTTCCTTAGGAAATCAAGACAGTTCTCTTTGTCAGATAATTTCATTGTTGCAACTGCCTGTGGAGTTTTGTGGTTCACAGTGACAGATCATGACAGATAAGCTCAGAGCCCTAAGCTCAGCGCTGAACCCAGGTTCATTCTCCATTGAGGGCCATCAATTTATCACACCCATCACCATGCAGACTTCTCTCCTAGCCATGTCTACAGACACTCTAGAGGAAGAGACAATTCATTCCTTAGAGTATTTCATGTCAAGCATGTGGTATGTGATTATTAGAGTCACCAAGTGAAAGACTGAGTTAATTTCTATTACTTCCTCCATTATGAAGCACTGATGCAAATAAGTCCATTAAAGCCAGCCCCAGAAACAGTCATAGGCCATGTGAACAAGGGAAAGCCCATAGAGTGGGACTTGGGTGTGAGTCTTGGATGGATGCCTCTCAGCTATGTCTTCCTTGACAAGTCACCCAAGCCTTCCTTTCTTCATCTGTCAGTTGAGGGAATAATAGCAATAACCTTTTAGAGGTGTTATAAGAATCCAATGCCTCAAACATGGTAAGGACTCAATAAGTATGTTATTATATTGTGCTTCTAGTTACACAAAAGGTCTTTTTTGTTATACAAACCTGTTGCTTTTGTCCAAGAGTTAAGGGTGAGAAGGTTTAAGGACTAGAGCTTTGTCCTCAAAGGACCCTTGAAAGATGCTGGATTAATGAAAGGTCTCTCTCTGAATAACCAATAACTGGTTCCTTCTAAAAGAAACCAGTGAAAGTCAAGTTTGAACAATTCTGTAAAGAGCAGACTTGGAAGCAAAATGCAAGATAAGAATAAAGAAAGAAGATGTGTCTGGGTTGGATTTTATTTACATTTGTTAGCTGGAAAAGGATCCGGAGGTAATCAGCCCATGATGTTGAAAGCAGTTTGGAAATATCATTGCAGAAATAGGTAATTTTTTTAAACAAAATTTACATGAAAGTCTGCTCATGACCTTTTCATCATCTTTCATCTTCCTTTACCATTCCCATCTTCCAACCCCAGGCCCTCTGCCTACCCCTTTTGACTGCCACAGTCTAAAGCAAATTATATTTTCTAAAATATGTAAATGAAAGTCAGAAATAAGGCAGCTCGTAGTGTTTTAGTGGCATTGGTTTAAGTCTTTCTGAAGATTGTGAGATTCTTTCAAATTCTTACAAATCATGTCTCCTCCCCAGCCTCCTAAGTGACTTTCTTCATCCAAATACTGGAATGTCACTAAATAAAGCTTCAAGTCAGGGTAGTGGTTATTTCTTAGATAATGACAATTCCTTGGGACATTATATAACATTTATTATGTCAATATGTATACAGAAATGTATTTTTAATCACCCTTTGTTTACCTGAGTATAATGGATCAGGGTAGCCTACATTAAAAAATGATTCAGAGGGTTAGTACCCTGTTTCATAGTGAACTGTAGAACTGTTCAGCTATTGGAGATTTTCCATCAGACGCATTCTGTGGATTCAGCAGGATTCATTTTGAGAGACAGCTTTTTGAAGAAGAAAGAATTCTATACTCCAGTCACATTAATTGGGTTCTAGTCCCAGCTCTGCCATTTTACTATTGGGGACAAGTCATTTAGACTTTCTGGGGCTCCATTTTCCTTATCTTTAAAGTAAAGTTAAATATCTTTGTCCTGCTTCAAATTGGCATAGACATGAGACTAAAATAAAATAATGTTTTTGAATGCACCCAGAAAACCATAAAGCATTCTGCAAATATTGTCTAACAAAATAAAGAAATATATAGTTAATGTCTTCGAAGGATGTCAAAAATATTATAATAATACCAAAATGTGTCCTGTATCACAACTTGAGAGAGGTTGGAATAAAAAATTACCTATAATAGAATATCCAAATACCAAAATGTAGGTAGTCTCTGATGTTATTTATTTATTTATTTTTTTGATAGGAAGATATTGGGACCTGGCTCCAGAAAAGATTAATGAGAATTACATAGATTCAAATCTTCTTCATTACTCCATTGGTCATGTCTAATAACTTGCCATGAAATTGGATTGGTTTCTACAAAGTGACTGCATACACCAGCTCTCCTTTTCAACTGAACATAATACATTCATTTACCTCAGTGTTCCAGTTTTAGGAAAAGGTAAACGCTGGCTTTCTCTCCCCCCTTCCCCAAAGGAAAGGTTTTAAAAACCTGTATCTTATATTTCCTCTTAGAGAAGGGGGATTTCTCAGTGCTCAGCAAGTAATCCTTTTATGGTCTAGGTAATAAGGAACCTGACCGATAATTGTTATTTTAGGTAGTTTAAGAATAGATGCTTGCTTACAGGATGCTCTGCCCACGTGTCCAGGTAGATGTAATTACAGCAGAGCAAATTACCATACTGTGAAAGAGAACAACACAGAGAGTAAGAAACACAGATAAGGAAGGCTCTGCCTCAGAAATGAAGAGGAGGGCAAGAAATCAAAGCCGAATATTCCACTAGCTGTTTACAGGAAGAAACAAGGGAAGCCAAAAAGGATAGTCTTTCATAGAAGTATAGGATAAAGAGATAGGAGAGATGAAATGTACTCCCCTCCAAATAAAAGTTATTATGTATGTAATGGATTCAAAGAGATCGACTGCTTTTTAAAGTCCGTTACAAAGAAGAACAAATTTAATAGACTAATAAAAAGAAAAGAACATTAAAGAGCACATATTGATTAAAACAAAAGTTAAAATTTGGAATATTTATTGTATGCAAGTCAGCAAACAAAGCTGACCTAGATACAAGGGTATTACTGGAATTCGTTAGAGTATATATCGACTGAATTTTGCTATTTTTGTATAATAATTATGACTAGGATAGATAGCAGACATTTGGACTTAAAAGAATCAGTCGACGAGAATAATTACTTCAAATTATCATGATAGAGTTTGGATATGAATATTTTGTAAAAACAAATAGCAATGTTAGGCAAAATTTATACTTTGAGGTATGTAGAGAAATCTAAAAAGAAAAGATATTGTAATAGTTTTTCAAATTATATTGAAAAGCATCATCACTTATATTAATGAGTTATCCAACTGAGATGTATAAAGAGCATACACGTCACTGAGGTTAGTTCTAAGGTCACCGAAAAGTGGAGATGATAATGATAATGATAATAATAGTTAATATTCATTTAATATGTTACATCTGCCACCGCGGTTAGTTATTTGCGTGTACTAGCTCTTATTTCTCACAGCATATTCGGTAGGCACACTTTTGACTTTGGTTTTTCAGATCTGGATATTGAAATCCTGATAATTGAAAGAACTTGTTCCAAATCACAAGCTGATACACAGTAGAGTAGGGCTTTTACCCAGGCATTCCCAAGATAATATTGGTTGAAGACCTATTAATAATCAGGCATGAGATGGTATTTACATACATTATCTCAGTGGTTCTTAACCAAGATACATATCAAACTCACCCCAGGAAGCGTTTTAAAACCCTGCTACCCGGAACCCCACACCAGGCTAATGAAATCAGAACCCCTGGAGATAGGAGGCAGGACTTGGCACCAGCCTTTCTTAAATATAAACATCAGTCTACATAAATATAATATAAATTCCAGTATTTTTAATAGCTTCCCAGGAGATTTTAACATGCAGTCAGGTTTTTAAATCACTGTACATTTAATATTCAATGCAAAATCTATATATTTGTATTACAGAATTCCTATTTCATTTATGAGGACTGAGAATCAATGGTGATAACTGACTTACTCCATCAAGGTCACTTACCTGGTATAAATGGCTGAGCTGGGATGTAAATGCAGTGCTGTCTGGCTCAAGAGCCCACACTTCTTCCCGATGCCTCAGTGTCTAGCCATTTTAACTGGGGCAATAAATTCTAACGTTTCTGTTATTTGATGGTTTTTGTAGAATTTAGCTTTAGCCTCAATCTCATCTTATTATATTCACTACTGAATATACACAAAAGCAGCCAGTTAGCAGTATCATTTGAACAGCCACTCTTGAGTGGAGCACTGTACTAATTGCTGTGGGAAAGCACAGGGGATCGATAGGTAAATGTTCCCTCTTCAGAGATCTCCACCTGTTTGCAAGGGTTCAAAACCTGGACTGCATGGCCTGACTTCTGGGTGGCCCATAAAATCCCATGAATCATCTGGGAGGTATCGTTAATTTTTGTCAGACTATAGCAGATGGCCACAAGCCAAAAATGTTAAGAACTGCTGCTTTGCTTGGTGTACTGGGTGTATGAATCCAGAAGCAGTGGCATTTTCTCTTGCGTTACCTTCGTGAAGGCAAAACAGTACCGTTTCATCATGTTTTTGAATTTGATAATTGTCAAAACCCATAAACAGCTAAGTCTAGGGAAAGCTACTATATATGAGTATGTGGTGTATGTGTGTGAGTGTGTGTGTGTGTGTGTATTTAATAAAATGCAGGGTGTGATGTAATGTAATACAATAGAACAAATTTCATTAATGATTCAGAAACTAGATCTCAACAAGGATTTTCTTGTACCTAGCAATAAGACATTATTGAGAAAGGTGACTGAATAGCACAATTTTGAAGAATTGTATCATTTGCACATATATACGTAATTGCAAATAAATTCACGCATATATGCCTACCCTCTACATGTATATTACCATATATACACACTTGTGTACTATGTGCAGGTACATATACATAGTGGCATATTTACAGAAAATTGATTTTATTATTCTATAGCAATTCCTCCTATATAATCCATTATTTTAAAATTTAATAATTTTCAAGTTTGATATAAACTTAAATGAAGAAAAGATTTATAATGTATTTGTTTATACAGAGAACATAGTATGGGTATTTATATGATCGTATATCCACAAACATGTATTTTCTGATATATTTACATATGAAATTACAAATATATTTAAAGGGTATATACACATATTACCAATATGAGATATGTTTGTATTTACAAACATGTGCCTACAGACTCTGAATTTTGGGTAGAACAAATGTTCGCATCTGTGGTTGAGTGTTAAAATTATTTACAGAGCTTTTTAAAAACCTGAGTGAGTCCCACCAGCCCGATCTGATTCAGTGGGTCCAGAGTGGCCCTGGCCTCTGTGTTTTTGGAATGATTTTGCTGCTTTGTTTGAGAACCATCCGTGGAGCCTGTGCACAGGGAGAGATGAGAAAGGAAGGGTGCCAGGCAACAGACATTTTAGTAAGTGAAGGAATGAGAGTCCAGGAAAACTCCCAGGAGGATGGCAGTGTATACGCTGATTTATGTTCAAACCTGTTGAGCCCATTATCCTTTCACTTGATTTTCCACAAACAAGATGTTGCTAGTAATAATTAATGCCCAAAGAAGAGTATTTTTCTTTAAACTCTGCTAATTTTCCAACTATTACATATCTGACCCAATAGAGGAAATCTTGGAGAGAAATATAGCCAATTTCACACCACTGTCCAATGGTTAGTGTACTATTTATTCAACTTTATTTCCCCACTGAAGAAAGAAAATTCTACCTTCAGGGAATGTCAGCTGATCTCTTTGGGGAGAGAGATGTTAGGAAGGCCAGAGGCAGCTGTCTCGGGAATATAATAGAAAGATGCTATAGGGATAGAACAAAATTTAAAGTAGGTGAAGAGAAGGATTTTTCTTTCCCTTAATTTTATTTATTCTCTTGAGCATACTTAGTTCTTCAGCTAAGTGGTATCTTATGATCAAACATAAATCTCATGAAGCTCTGCCAAAGGTCATCCTAGCACCTGGACCATTTCCTCCTTTATACCCTTGTACTGACTTCTGTCTATATCTATCTTGCATAAAATCATTTGCCGGTATGTCCGCTTTTAAGCTGGAATATTGGTTATAAGACCCATATCTTAATCATTTTTCTTGGTGCTCAATAAATGTTTGTTGAATGACTGAATGAACACTTGAATGAACAAATGAACTATGATGCTTAGAATTAACCCCTTGAGATCTGCACATTTCTTTGTTAATGAGGCTTTTCCTCTGTTTCTCTTGGGCTTCATGATTCATTATCTGCATCACAGGTCATCTAGTGTAAGGTTGGATAACAACCTCCAAGTTAAAGAGGAAAAATCTTAAGATGTGTTTAATATCTGAGTATAATCATAAAACAATCGCCTTTTTTAATTTGGGAGAGAAGAAGGGAATAAGTCAACAAACCTAGAATCCATTAATTTGACCTAGATATTAGCGTTTCTTCCCAAACATGGGAAGAGATTGAGGGAGCAAGATGGAAAATATGGAAAGAGAATATGTAGCAACACCCAAGAGAATATGAGAGATTAGGCCTGGACTTTCACATCTTCTGGGAAGGCACCTTGACAATAGGCAGAAAATCCTTAGGTAGGACTCACTGCCTGACAGCTTACCAGTGAAATTGTAAATTTACACTGAATCTAAATGAAGTGTTAAGACAACATCTCAAACATCTTTTGCTTAATGAGATTCTGTACCTGACTAGCAGGTCAGCAGTCTAATTTACCAGTCAGATTTTTAGATGCAGTCTTGAATA
Organism: Pteropus vampyrus; assembly: GCF_000151845.1. Lineage (NCBI taxonomy): Eukaryota > Metazoa > Chordata > Mammalia > Chiroptera > Pteropodidae > Pteropus > Pteropus vampyrus. The sequence goes on from NW_011888813.1 coordinate 2,428,996, forward strand.
AGGACTCTGAGTTCCTATACGACACTTCCCTTTCTTCCTTTGCATTAACTTCATCAATCAGCTTCCATCATGGATCCAAGTAGGGAATTTAAATCGACAGCTCTGTCTTCAGAATACTCAGTGAACTAGACTCATGCCATCCCCTCCTCCTTCCGATTTTACACAACTGTCTAGTTTCTTGAGAAGAAGCCATGCCTCAAGCAGTGTAGAATGGATGCCTTCTGCGTAGTTGTGTTAGTGTCTTGTGAAATTCTCAAGGCCAGGCTACAAACTCTCCAGCCTCCTCTTCTTTTTTCAAATTATACATGTAGACCTAAGATCCTCTTAGAATACCTTGCCAGGAAGTTGTTTTAAGATGTTTTATCTGAGCAATGAATCTGTAGAGATGGATCTCAGTGAATACTTTCAAAAATAAAACCCTTCGAATTCGAATCATGCTTTTCATCTAACAATCACTGAGCCCCAGACAAACTAACTCATCTATTCTCTGCACATCTCAGTGAGGTAAACAGATAGAAGATATCCACTCACTTGCAGCAATGGAAAAGCAGACACAAGGAGACAGTGTAAAAATTCTGTAAGATCTCTAGAAGCTTGGCAATTGTATTTCCAGCAAAACTCTTGGCTTTATGCCTGTTCCCAATCTCTGCCCATTTAAATAATGAAATCCTGCTATCAAAGCAAAAGGGAATCATGCAATAGAAGACTTCAAGCTGGTACAGTTTTTAGACATCAAAGCTGGGGATTCAGCAATCCTCAAGAAAGGCAGCTCCGACAAGGTTCCATAGGCTATGGCCCCAAAAGAGTCTGTCCTTCTCAGAATTCCGGAATGCCTATGGCTCTTCCAAATCAATAGATGCAGTTATACCTCCACCAATCTCATATGCTGGTAATATCTACACATCAAACGTGCTGACCACATGCACCCAGAGTTGATCTCATTAACTTGTCTCCCATAGTTGATCTCATTAACTTGTCTCCCTTAAGCTTAAGAAAACCCCTTGACTCTTAGTTTAGTTACTAGTATGTTGCCTTCATACTCTTCATACTCATGGGATTCTGGGTTTCCCAGATCCCAAAGCCAACTTATTTTGCTGCTGAAAAATACCTCAGTACACTTGTGTTGCTGGCATTGGTGTCTCCACACATCCCAGAGATGGTCACAATATACATGAACCTTGTCTCCAGCTAGGCACCCTTTTCCTAGCTGGAAGTTAATAAAAAATTCACATTGAGAATACAAGAGAATAATGAATTGTGGTCTCTGCCTCCAGGGGTCTATAAAGGACATGTTGGAGAGCAAAGAGCCAACCTAATAAATGATGAGAAAATAATGTAAAGCAGCATAAACTCAAGAACTAAAGAAATGCAATGATTTATCAAACAGATATTTATTGATTCCTCATTCTTTGAAACATGTTGTACTCAGTGCTATGGGGAATGCAAGCAAGTTTATAACATGACCACCTATATTAGATCGCTCAGGCTAGTGTAACAAATTAAGACAAACGGTGACTTAAAACAACAAATGTTTATTTTCTCACAGTTCTGGAGAGTAGATGTCCCAAATCAAGGTGTTGGCAGGGTCATGAAATCTTTAAAATCTGTATGGAAGAACCCTTCCCCGCCTCTTCCCAGCTTCTGGTTGTTACCAGAATTTCTTGGCAGTCCTTGGCTGGCAGCTTCATCACTCCAGTCTTTGCTTCTGTCATCATGTCTGTGTGTGTGTGTGTGTGTGTGTGTGTGTGTGTGTGTGTGTGTGTGTGTGTGTCTGTCTGTCTGTCTGTCTGTCTTTATATGACCTTTTTATAGAGATATGATTAATATTTAGGGCCCATCCTAATTCAATATGACCTCATTTTAACTGGTTACATCTGTAAAGATCCTATTGCAAAGAAAGTCACATTCTGAGGTGGATATGAATTTTAGAGGGATGCTAGTTAACCCAGTGTACTTTTTAAAAAGATCTTATCTTTTGGATGACTTACTTTATAAGGTGTGCCATGGCTGTTCAGAGAAGGGCCATTGTCCTTATACAGACTCTGGAAAGGCTACTTGGGTGCAAGTCTGAACTTTGGTATATTTTCTTAAATCTATGGTATCCAAAATAGCATTTTAGACTGCAATCTACTGTATACTAAGTACTTTCCTAGGCCCTTATTTACTTAATTTAACTTTATCCTCACAACAGCCTTTGCAGTGAATATTATTCTTTCCATTTTACAGATAGAAAACTAGCTCAGAGAGTTTAAGTAACTTACATGAGATACGTTAGGGGCTGGGACTCCAACCAAAACTATTCTTTAGTCTTTTCTTCAGGCTAAACTTATATATTTCTAGTGGATAAAAGCACAGCTTACCTCTCAGTCACCTTCTATTTAAACCTTAGTCAAACATTTGTCATCATATTTGTAGCTAGGATGGATGGGTCATTCCAGGTATGTATGCTGTATCTCAGTGTGCTGGATCAATTAATTCTCTTTTGGCATCTGTCAGAGAGAACAAGCCCACAGAAGTATCAGTTTATTATCTTCATGAAACCTCTAAACCCCTTGAAGATCAAAGTGGCTGTTTTGAACTTGTTCATATTGATGTAGTCACACTCCTTGTCTTCCTTTGTGTTTCTAGTTTATGAGCAGGACAGAGGTGGTCACTGAACACACTGCAGGGTAAACAGACTCTCAGGTCACTTACTGGATTTAACAGATTGAAACATTTGTGATGTCCTGCTAGCAATTTTTGAGCATCAGCTAGGTGGAGGAATTCCCAGCAGAGAAAGCACGTGTCCAGGGACAAGTGTCCAGTCTAATCTCTTCATAAACTTACTGCGCGATTCAAAAAAGGTCTCTTGCAAGCCAAATCCTATCCACGGACCTGTTTTGTTCAGTAAAGTATTTTTAAATAAAAGTTGATTTTGAATGTCTTTAAAGAGGGTGGACACTCTCCAGGTTCTCAGTAGCCTTACTCTTCCTCCTTATTTAATCTTGGCTCGGGCTACGCATTCACATCGGCCTTGTAGCCCCTGGAGGAAGCTCTGTTTGCCACTCTTAACTTAGAACAGTGATAATCAGACAATGGTCCCTAGACAGGCAGCATGAGCATCACCTGCAAACTGTTAGAAATGTAAATTCTCTGGTCCTCCAAACTTAATGACTCAGAAATTCTGGTGGGGCCCAGCAATCCATTTGAACATGCCTTCCAGATCATTCTGCTATGCACTGTACTTTGAGAATCACTGACTTAGAGATAACTTAAGGTTTCTCACAGAAATTCTTTCTTTCTTGGAAAAGAATAGCATCTGTTTCCTTTTTAATGATGCACCTTTCTGTAATGCCTCACAGCCTACAAAGGTGCTGTGCGTGTACTGCTTTCTCATGTGACCCTTGCCGCAATGATTTGAGGAAGGTGTTGCTCTTTCGTCTCTACTCAGAAATGTACAGCAGCTTCTTCCAAGAGATCACTGCCAGTGCCCTAGATCTCAAACCCAGGCCCTTTTTTTCTCCACATTCCTCCAATTAATAACAGATTGTTTTGTATATTGATGAATAAATACAAGTGAAATGCCTATAGTTTTTCTGTTTGGAGAGGAGAAGAAACTATAAATATTGCAACTCTTGTGATAATCATCCCATTAAAATCTATTTCATTTATTCATTGTTTTACTCATTCAACAGTTAGAAATACCAACTCCAAAACAATCATTGTGCTAGACGTTTTTTGAACTTAAAAATGCTCGAAGCACATGCATATTCGTGATAAAAACCCATCTTTCTAAGAGATAAGCATCAACTTATTTTATAGCTATAAAAATCATATAATTGGGGCCAGACATTACATAGTTTACCAGACTGAACAAACTTTGAGATGGGTTATATTTAATGATCTGAATTGGCATAAATAAAACCAATCATATTTTAGGTCTTACCTTTCTGAATGGATCAGATGAAAACATTTGGCAGAAATACCTCCTATTTTTCAAGGATGTATCGGCCGTTTATCATTGCTTAAAACTAAGAGGTCAAAGTAAAGAGATTGTAAGGATAAGCTTAAAAAACCTTTTTGTTCATTCATTCATTCACTCAACCAAAAGTAATCTATTGAATGCCCATTTTGTGGCATGTGCTGTGCTAGGTGCTGTTGATACAGTTATGCACAAGACAGACTCAGAACCTCATAAAACTTTCTGTACAGAGAGACAGCCATCAAATTAATTAGTAAATTAAATAAATTTCATATTTTTAAAAATAAAATAGAAATATAAAATAAATCACTATACTATGAAAGGTAAATGCAATGTGTTCTTAGAGCCAATAATTTGGACACCTTGTCTATTGGGGCATTGTGGGAGGATTGAGATGTCAGAAAAGAGATAAATCACGTTAGATGCTTTATTTGATTTGTTTGGAAATAAAGGTCATGTGCCATGCTATGGGAATTACTTAGAAAATCATAGATCATGGGAGTCAGAAGTGACATTAGAGGCTGTAATATCTATTCCACTTTTCCCTAATTTTAGAAATGAGAAGCCTGGGACCAAGAAAAGGTTGAGTTACCTGAAGCCATAGTCATGGAAAATGTGTGAGTGGACACAAGCCCAGGCCTCTTTAGTTCCAGTTCCAGGTCCGGGATGGGGGACATGGCTCTCCCAAAGATAAGTGAAACTGCCATACGGTAAAGATTAAGAGTGAGGTGGGGGTGCAAGGCTTGGGAACAGTGATATGATTTAGCCCAGTGGATGGAAGAAGAAAAGGAGTGAAAGAGAGGAAGAGACCCAGTCTATGAACTGTGTCACCCCCTGTCACTCCCACTTAGTCACTTAGATGTTTTGCTCTTTCTGACTCTGTTCAAAAGCAGCTGCTATAACTGGGATGCAGTGCATTAAAAGCATACCATAATCCATGGTCTCATTTTTGCATGGGGAGAATGAATAAAGGTCTCCTACTTGGGCAGTCATCTTGCTGTCCATGCATGACAATCTGAGGCCGTAGGACAGAACTTGATGCTTTGTAAGCTTGTCTCTGTTCTGCTGTAACTTTGATCCTTGCATGTGAGTGATGGTGAGGGGTAGCTCTGAGAATTGTCTCAGGTACAACATGTGTGAAATTCTATGTGAGTACCACATACTAGAGAGACCTTGCTATGCCCCAAAGATGAGAACAGATGTAAAATTTGACATGATATGGCTGGAGGAAAGAGTGGACAGGTAGAAAATGGAATGAAAAATTTTCCTTTCCTGTCACCTCCACAATTTTATTCAAATCTTAACTCAGAGAACTAGATTGCATTACTGAGCTCTTAAAGTTTTTGTTGAAAAGGTACAACTGAAGAATAAGACTTCCTAGGTTTATTTAAAATAATAGTTTAAATGCTTCAGAGGCTCTGCATTTCAATATTCCTTTATAACTATTGTTTGCATTTTCTTTCAGCTATACAAAGACCCTTTGGAATGGGTAATATTATTTCTACTTTATGGACTAGGAAAATGAGTCACAGAGAGATTACATGACTTACTCAGAGCTACTGGTTACCAGTTGTATGTTTTTGTTTTTGTTTTTTTTCCCACTGTTTCACACTAAAGGGAAGCTTTAAGAATAGGAAATGGTTAAAGGTAAAGAGAAATCCAGAAAAAAACTTTGGAAATAAAAGACAGCTAAAGTTTCGAGTTTCTCTAATTAAAAGTAGGGAGTGATGGATTTAAACTAGGAACACACACTGTTTTTAAATATTGAAAGAAATACCGAGATTTTAAAATGTATGAAGAAGGGCTATGGGAATGAAGAACTAGAAAGAAAATACGAGGTAAGAACAAAGGATGGAAATAGAACAAAGTTATGAGATGTGTGCCTGGTTTGTTTAGGTTTTAAAACTGTCCAAGTTTACAGACTTTCTAAGCTTACCTTTTCAGGAAGGATGAAAGCCAGGGTGCTGCTTCTGTTAGTTTGTTTGCTTTCTTCTTTCATGCATCTGCCCTGGCAAATTTATGTGCATGCGTGCACACATACACGTGCACGGGCACACACACGCACACACACACACGCGAATTAAAGTGGAAGCTGAGAGCAGTTGGTGGGTGGTGGAGAGAGATGGAGCAGAATCAGTGCATCAAGGAGCCTAAATCCATGTGATGATCAAGTTCATAGCAATTTCCCCAGGAGACTGTATCATATTCCAGTGAACGGGAGTGTGGCAGAAGGTTGCCATGGCAACAAAAGGCCTGAAATATTGACTTTGACTAGCAACAGGCCAGTGAAACAGCCTAACTAGGATTTATGGCACATTATAGTGTGAAAAGCAGGAGAAAATTACTGTAAAGGCAGGAATTATAGCACAACAGAACATATAAACTCCCAAATCCATCTTCCTAATTAAAACAGCATACTCAGGGGCAGAGCGCATAGTAAGGCTGTTAGCGTAAGTGGGGATGTGCTATCAATGCTTCGTTATAAAGTTTATTGCCGTTAAGACTAACTGTGTGTGTATTTCAAGAGTGAGAGGGAGGGTAAGAAAGTCAGGGGAGGAATCGAAGCAAGAATCCCAGTCAGTTGAATCTCTTCAATTTCATTCTTGGTAACAAGATTTCTTTAGATACAAGTCTCTGATCACACAGATCTATCTACATGTCAATAAGACATCATTTCCAGGCACAAAGGGCAGCATAGTGATACCATACTCAATCCCATTGGAATGCATCAAAATGGAGAGAATAGGGGGACTGATCAATGAGGTTGGTTGCTGAGAAAAAAGGATCTTGGATTTCCTGACCCAAAACAACAACTCTGATATCTTAATCTCTATGATAGAGTTCATTAAAGTTATTTAGGGATAGATCAGCTTCCTAAGAACATTCCATATTCTAAATTTCTTATTGAAAGAAAATAAAACAGGATTATATATATATAAATATATACATATACATACACACACAAGGTATGCTCAATTGGCCAAATGTTTCTATTTATTATAGATAGAAGGAAATCTAGGCAGATGCCACTTTAGTAAGTGGCAGATTTAAAGACACCGAAAAACAAGGCCAAGACCCAAAGTCATCATTCAATAGACAAGTGGCTATAATGCACCACAGCATTTAGAAATGGTCAGGGAAAATCCAGAAACACAATTTAGAATAATTCAGATGTATGTTTGTGTAAAATATCATGCAAAACAGGTCCCAGAGACCAGGAAGGATCCATTCTCGAGTGCTTTTCAACAGACAAGGCTCAGTAACTTTTTCTATAAGTTCTAAGGGGGTCTAGATAGGAATTGAGGACAAGTCGAAGAAAAGTAAGAATAAGTGAGATGCTACTCAGACTTAAAGAGCACCAAGCAAGGGAATTTTAAGAAACTACCAACAAGTAGACATTGACCAAATTCTACCCACAAATGTGTTTTCTTTGACCAGAAAATTATTATCTTTTTAATGAATATCTTAGGATCCATAGAGGGGAGAATAACTCCCTAGCGTATCACATTCTCAACCTTTCCTTCGCATCTCATTTACCAGCTTGCCCGCTATGCACTGCTGTTTGCAAAGCTTGAAAGTCTTTCTCACGATTCTTAACTTTATGAGAAATCCTTTGCCTACTTGTAATTCTCATTAAATGCTCCTAATCTCTCAGATTCTTGTCCAGAACATTAGTTCTCAAACTAGAGCCCAATCTGGGAGAATGAGGAAACCATTATTCTACAGTGGTTAATTATTCATCATTTTCAATCAGCCATTGAACAAGTATTTATTAAATACCTTCTAAATTTTAGTAAATGCTGGGGATACACCCATGAATGTGATAAATGCAGTCCTTGCCCCTTGGGGGAAGACAGACCTTAAACAGACACAAACAATTAGTTAATAAATATGTTAAATATGCAAAGGAAGGTACAGAATGCTTTGAAAATTATAATTATTCATTTAACCCTATTACATTTCCCTATAACCATAGTTAATAAAGTAGCCGTACCTGACATTCATTTAGGTTTATGAGATTAGAACCCCACATTCCCATAGCTATGTCAATGTCATACTCAAGATCATAACAGTCAGCTATTTTTTTTTTTTTTAAATAAAGGGCATGAGGAAATTTAGAAGATTTCTAAATAAATGTTCATACCTCTATATTTACACATTATTTGCTGCTTTGTCCTAAAGTTCCAGTTTAGGAAAGAATTATTACTGAGGATTCTTAGCAGTTGTAATAGGTAATGCAAGGTTTTTCTATAACAAAGTGAACATAAGTATTAAATATTGTTAACCTATATATGATTAAAGCATTATTTGTGCTTTATCTCTAAGTATTTGCTATTGATAACAGCTCCCCAAAGCAAGATTCACCAGTATTGCTATAGCATATGGGACTTTTGCTGTAAATTAATATAATGCCATGATATTTTCTTTAATGAAGGCGGAAATGATTGCTTTATTTTAACAAAGGGACCTCTATGCTCCCCCTGAGTTTGAGCCTTGAATGTAGATGATCAGGGATGCTATATCACAGCTGTCTCCATGCTGATAACGACTCTCCATGGGATTTCGTAATTTCTGCCTGCAACCCATTGTTTCCTCTCAGGAGGCACTGAGCAAATTTATAGGGAAATTCTTCAATCCAAGCACAAGAGAGGGTTTTAAAATTAGTGTGTGTGTGTGTCCCTACATTTGGTTATGTGACTTTCTGTCTTCCATTCTTCACATTTCCTTTCATATGGGTGTCTTTCTTCTAATAGAACTACACATGACTGCTCAGTAATAGGTATTAATAGATATTATTTTTGTATATTTTTTATTCCCTCTACCCCCTCCCTTTTAAATAAAAAAATCGCCATTGTGCTTCCTATACCTAGGCATAGTAACAATGGAGGCAATAAAGAGTAATTATTAAAAAATAAAAAGAGAAACAAAGAACTGGAAGTTCAAATCCTGGCGCCGCCACTTTCTAGCTGTGCCTTGGGCAGCTTATTCAACTGCTATCAGCACCCAAGTGCCTGGAAATGTGTGTACTTCACTGAGAACAGTGTCCCATGCTTAACGAGGGGAATGTTATATATTAGTTATTATTTTTATTATTGCAGGTGTGTGGAATTTCATACACACACCCCTATCATGGGTTGGAGGGAAATCATATTCAAAGAGTTTATATCTTGTTTTACCTGAGCCAGAAATAGAATTCAAGATTTGCAACTGGTAAACTGAAATTAAGCTAGGCCTCTGGCCCTTTGGTTAATCAAGCATGTATCAAGCTACTAAAATCATGTCCCTTTATCAGCATCCTTCCAGAAATCCAGTGGGGGAGCTCCTGGATCCAGAACTCTAAAATTGAGTGCCCACATGAGGAACATGTGCCCAGCACATAAGGAGCGTCCACAAACATTTGCCAAACTGCAGTGAACACTGTTTCTCTTAGGATATGACACAGTTTAACTTATTCACTAACATCTCCCTTGCTCCTCGCTACTGCTCCTCACTACCAAACTCGACAAATGTTAGAATAATAACGCTTATTCGATCACATTGGATGCTTCAGAGGCCAACCTGAATTTTCTAGTCCATGCCTCAGAACATTATTACATTAAATACTCATTTTCCCCTTTTTTTAAAAAGCACCTCTACCCCCCATTAGATTAATTACCAGAATTTTTCTGTCTATGGATAGCAAATTCTGCAGAACTTTCCAACCAAGTGATTAGATTATTATATCTTCTTATCTGAATCTGAGTAAGAGTGTGGACTGGTAACACCTTCAACTGAGTAAACTGTTTGCAGTCTTCTCAAAGTTAATTAATATGTAAATACTTGCTAAGCAAAGGTAACACATTTTTCAATTAACATATCAACAGGAGCTCAGGGCAGAGATGCGTGTGTGTGTGTGTGTGTGTGTGTGTGTGTGTGTGTGTGTGTGTATATGTATACATATATATGTGTGTATATATATATAGCTCCTCAATATGTAAATTTGAATTAAAGAATAAAATGTCTGCGTTATATAAAGACAGAAAGACATACAACAACATTAATACTGTGAGCTGGGACATATTCATCCCACCCTTCATCTTGCCCTTACTTGTTTCTGTTGTTACCGGAATAAAAGGGGTTCGTTTTGCCTGCGTGCATTAGAGCCAAATGAGACACCAGTAGGGGTTTGCAGTAAAGAAAGTAAAGGTTTATTTAAGGAAATGACACCAAGCGCAGAAACACTGGTAAGCTAGCACTCAAAGACCTGGCTCCTCGCTGGCCTCTAGGGCATAGATTATATAGGGGAAAACTCATTCGCCATGGCAGTTAAGGGAGTCGGGGTCATGGGCTCTACTGATTGGTCAGGACTAGGGTAGGAGGCAATTGATCATTGCATCAGGTCCCAATGTCAATCATGGTGTCACTCTGTCTGATTTCGAGGGATATGGCAGGTAGGGTCATTCTGCCTTCATAGTTCTAGAGCTGAAACACAGCTGAGGTCAAGATGTTATCTTTAGTTTGACCAAAACTCTTTTTCTGAGCTCAACAGACCTGAGCTTTGTTATTAGCATTGTTTGATGCTGACCTAAGGGCTTAATGATTAAGGAAGTGGTTGTGCAGTCTGTTCAAAGGTGGAAGGATAAGGAAAGAAAAGCAAGTGAGCACAAGGCCAGTTTGAATCAAAAAAAGAATGAGAAGAGAAAAAGTCATTTTAAAGAAATGAAGATTTACTTGGTTATACTGTTCCCTGGCTCTTTTATAGTTAATTCACCAGCGCCAACTCGTCATACTTGTTAGAATCATAGCTCATTCATTGCCTTGTTAGCTTTTGACATTTTAGAATCAGAAGAGTCTCATATTAAGCATAGACATTTTCTATTTTTTTTT
>NW_011888813.1:2439873-2455888 GCF_000151845.1 Pteropus vampyrus
GAGCTGAAACACAGCTGAGGTCAAGATGTTATCTTTAGTTTGACCAAAACTCTTTTTCTGAGCTCAACAGACCTGAGCTTTGTTATTAGCATTGTTTGATGCTGACCTAAGGGCTTAATGATTAAGGAAGTGGTTGTGCAGTCTGTTCAAAGGTGGAAGGATAAGGAAAGAAAAGCAAGTGAGCACAAGGCCAGTTTGAATCAAAAAAAGAATGAGAAGAGAAAAAGTCATTTTAAAGAAATGAAGATTTACTTGGTTATACTGTTCCCTGGCTCTTTTATAGTTAATTCACCAGCGCCAACTCGTCATACTTGTTAGAATCATAGCTCATTCATTGCCTTGTTAGCTTTTGACATTTTAGAATCAGAAGAGTCTCATATTAAGCATAGACATTTTCTATTTTTTTTTTATTCGTTCCAAGCACAGAGCTTCTCACCTCCTACTGCTTTTTGTTTTGTCTTTAGGTGAAGAGAGATAGATTACTTATATATCTGTTATAAATTTTAAGTTTTGTCTTTAGGTGAAGAGAGATAGATTACTTATATATCTGTTATAAATTTTAATCTACAATATGACCATTCTGGTATTCTTTTTTAGAGTTCCATAAGTTCTATTTAAGTTTCCTTCAGCTTCCATTGACTTCATGTTTCACCGTTACAATCCGAATGGTTAAAGAAAGAATGCCTTCGCTATTGAATGTAAAACATAATTTTCATAATTCTTTCTCATTATCATAAAACATAATGCTTATGTGAGCTACGCACACACATAAAAACACATACACACACACTTGCCCTGTATCAACTGCACATGTTCATTTACTTTATCTTCTCATTAATTAGACCCTCCAGACTCATAATGTTACTTTCCTTTTAACATTAATTTGTTAAGTTCTTGTTAGCACTAAAGCTTCCAAACTGCATGAAATACACAATCACTTATGTATTATTTGTAAGAGCTTCTTTAATGTGTTTATTTAAAATATAGCCAGTGGATTGATCTATTAGATAAATCATTCCCAAAAGGTATGGGTGCTTTTATTTGTTGTTGTTCAGAGCTACTAGAGATCTTAAAGCTTGGTCTTTTCCCAGGAATGGCAAAAATGCTTAAGGGGTCAGTATCAGGCGGTTCTTAAAGTCATAGCCTCTTGGTCTGGATTCTGGTGTCACTTGCCAACCACCTTGGGCAAAGTTCCTAACCTCTCTGTCATTTGTAGAATGGAGGCAAAATCGTTCTTATATCCCAGATAAGAGCCGAAATCTTGATTCATTACTCATCAGGATGGATATGCTATTAAAATCGCCATTTATTTATTCCTGCATTCATTTACTCATTTACCATCTCTGTAAAGTTCAAGCCACTGTCCTAGGTAATGGTGATACTGTCTTATGTTTTAAAGCACACCACACATTCAAAACATCCTTTCAGGTATTACCTAATTTGAACCTTCCAGATATATTTTACAGAGATGTGGAGGTAGGAGGAAGATATAATTTATCAAAAATAATAAGTGAATTTACCCATGGCCATCCAGCTAGTAAATGACATGGTCCTCTGGCCCCAGAGTCCATTCTCTTTCCATACCACCTTTAGGTTTTGCAGAGGATAATTTTTCTCTAAGTGGTTGTTGTGTGGTTGTTTACAATCTTAGTGATCATATGGCCAGCATGTGTGTCAGAAGTTGCACATACATGGCTCATATTCCAAGGAAAGCCTGTGTATTGTTATTCAATATCTAACGATTGGGGTATTTCTTACCACAATCCAGTATCCTAGCTCCTCTTGAAAAATTAAGAGATCTGGCATCACAGGGTTTGTAATTATACCAGGTAATGACCAGCTGAAACCATCCTCTTTCGTTGAAACATAAGCTTATTCTTCATAGTCTTCCTCACTGTTCTACATGAAATGCTTCCATACATCCTTGTTTTTATATATCTTACATTCTATTACATTATTGCCTAGTTCATCTGGCATTTGAATTTTTGACTCCTGTTTTAAGCTACAGATATGGTAGTCACCAATTACGATTTGGATAGGTAAGTAATAATAATGATTTTATGTGTATTTTACAGTATACAAAAGACTTTAAAAACAGCCCTGTGTTATACTGCTATCTTGATTTGATGATAATTTGACCCAAATCATTCAGCTGGTATGCAGTAGAGGCAGAATTAAAATCCAGGACAGTTGGTTATAAGTTTAGTGTTCTTCTTTAGTTTATTCTACTGCCATTCATTCGTTGGTTCATTTATTCACATACTCAATAAATGAATAATTTTGGAGAAGTGCCAAATGTATTCCAAACCTTATACTAGATCCTGGAGATACAATTGTGATAAGATGTAGCCCCAGGCCTTATGAAACTCAAGGTCTATTTGGAGACAACAGATAAACAGATTGTTTTGAGTGCTTTGTGATGTGTAGGTAAAAGGTATGTGCAAAGTCCCATGTCAATATCAAAGAACATGTGATCACCTTTGTCTGTGTTTTAGATGGACCTCTGCCATTATAAGGGGCAGCATGATTGACATGGAGCCCTACCCAGTTTCTCTGTGGTGATGTTGGTTTATTTATAAGTCCTTGAGAGCATGGTCTTCACAGAAGCAAGGAAGAGTGAAATAAAAAGAGTGCTGAACTAGAAATCAGGGCACCAACTGTCTAGTCCTGGGTCTGACAATTTCTAGCTGCTTGATCCTAGAAAACTCATCAGGTTTATTTGTGCCTAAATTTCTTCATCAGAAAATAAAGGGACATGAGAAGGAGATACCAGATCCCAGAAAATATGCAGGTTTCACTCACAAATCCTTATGGATCGATGGCGACGCTTCGCCAGGCTATGAAAGATTTAAGGCCATGTCTGTGCTTAATAGTAAAGAGAGATGTGATCAAAGAAGTTATATATGTCACAGGCGCCCAAAGAAGGGATAGAAAGGTTCTGAGATCTGAGGGGAAAATGTAATTTTTGAGAGTGAAAGTAAATAGAAAAGCTAGGATTGCTATTGGTTAATACAAATAGAAATTATAAGAAGTAATTAGTACTGATAGAATGTATAGCAAGCTGACTATTAAAAGGACCTCCAGTTGAAGGCGTGTCTTTAATTTAAGGGGTAGTAGGGTATAGCAAGTCAAGTGTTGTGCTGTTCTAAAAATAGTCTGGTCACTTTGTGAGTCATAAAATTGATTTGACTGTCCTTGCCTTTCTCGTAATGCTCTGATGGACAATTGACCTAACTCTAGTTCCTCGAATTTGGCAAAGTAGTCATTATAATGTGTGTTGCTGCTTTTGGATTATTTTTTTCAAAAATCACATCACTTCCACCATGATGACTTCTCACAGGTCTCTGGTTTGTTTTCCAATATGGTCTTCACCATGAAATCTTTGCACCTCCTCGGGAATTGCTGGAAGTCATGTCTCTGGAAATTTGGGAGGTGATTTTTCCTGTTGTATGATAGATGCATAACCCAAGGAAAATGCGTGGTCTTAGAAGCACCCCACTTCTCTCCAATCCAGACTCTGTGGTTGTACTCCTCATTGGATCTGGGAAGACATGACTTTTCTCCTTGCTACAGTTACTTCCATCGCACAGTTTTAGATTCTCTGCTCCCTGACACCAGTGTTGGTGCCATAAATAAGTGTACATTGTGAGATCCAAGACTGCTGGACCCAGCACCCCCTGAAACAAGATCCAAAGCCAGATTACATACTACTACTTCTGAGGCTCGCCTGCTGTGTTACAGCCTATTCCTCCTTAACAAACAATAAAAATGTGTCTGTATAGGAGGTACAGCAGATCTTGGTCCAAATGGATTTAAAAAATCTATTTACAACTTTCCCTCTGCTTATATTTTACCAATAAAGGAATGCCAGTGAGTTGTAAGGATAAGCTACATAACCCTTTTGAGATTCATAGGGGTGATTATACCACAACTTGGGGTTTCCGATCTTAGGCTCACATCACAAGAGTAGACCCTGTCATGTGAGGTGCAGGCTGAACCAGCAGCCATGTGGTTCTCAAACAGATGCACTATACTACTTGATAGTGCCTAGTCTTGCTGACAGTAGTCTCTTCTTCCTTCATCTTTGCAAATTCCACAAAATATTTGAGGAGGGAAGTGAGGACAATGGTGAGATGTCATTCTCAAGAGCTGTCATTTACCTCTTCCGTTGGAACCATGTCTGCGCTTTTAGAGATGCCATGCAGATTTTCCAAACCAATAGTCGAAATACACAATCTAACAAAGAATTTTCATGCTTCTTCAAAAGTATTCAAGACACCTTGAGCAGTGGTTGACAAACACTGTTTTATAAATAAAGTTGTTTTGGAATATAGCCATGTACATTTATTTACCTATTATCTACGACTTACTTTGTGCTATATTGACAGAGAAGTTGCCACTGTCATCTTATGTCCTACAGAGCCTAAGATATTACTAACAGGTTTTTTACAGATGAAGTTTGCTGCCCCCTTTCCATGAGGGTGGAGTGCGCATCCTATATTGACATATGTGCAACACGCCAAAAGTTTATTTAGGTAAAAAGATAACATATTTAAAATAGCATGTGCTAGAAAATCCAGATTTCATGCTCACCATGCTGTGTGGGTGGAGGGCATTGGTCCTGCTTGTTTCTTTTCTCGGCCATGCTGTCCTTGGAGGTTAGAGGATTGATGTTTAAGTAAGAAATGCAGACTAGGACCATATGTTAGGCAGTGTAGTAGAGGGTAGAGCAGATCAGCTGCCTATAGCTCAATGACTTAATCATGATAGCATCTTTATGCCATCTGGGCTCTGATGTTGTTCACCTCAAACATTTCCTTCAGGAAGCCTCTTTTTTCACTTACAATTTCTTAAATTTTGACTCAGGTCAAAGGAGATTCCCTCTTTTTTGATTTCTTTACATTTCTTTTTTATGTTTTCTTTTAGATTTTATGTCTTGTAACCCCAACTGTGTGGTATATTTAATAACAAATTCTGAATCTTTATATAAAAGTCCAACTTTTCTTTCTCTTCCACTAAAGAAACTATGCAAATCTACAGCAATGAAAACTTTGAAATTATTTTCTTATGCACACCCCTGTGTGTCATTCTATGACATGTTATCACATGTATATGTTCATGTTACCATCATTACACTCAGAGTACACTTTGGGCTTCTCTGATCTCTACTGCTTTGAAGAGGCCACTACCTTATCTCCTAAAATCTTGCTTCTCAAAACCTGGTCCTGGATCACCAGAAGCTTGTTAGAAATGCAGAACCAGAGGTCTCATCCTAGACATACTGAATAAGAATCTGCATTTAATAGAGCTAGTGATTATATACATGTTAAAGTTGGAGAACATGCTTCTAAGAAATGTCTTCATTTCTTAGTGCATTAGCTTATTATGATTAATTAGGTAAACTGGGGAGCAAATTGGAATCACTGTGAAACTTAGGAAAAAAGTATAACTGGGCCCCACATCCCAAGATTAAATCTGAAGTAATTTTCAAGTATCTGTATTTAGAAAAATAGTTTCAAAGGCAATTCTGATGTACACAACATGTGAGAAAGATGTATGCTACAAGAGTTCTTAGCCAACAAAGTTTATGTAATATGTTTGATCAGCTCTTCACTATCCTATCTATTGTGGCAGTTTGTCTCAAATATAAGTAAACCAAGGTCCCTTTTTAAGGGCAAATCAATATTCTCATGCATCCTCATATTTGACTCAAAATATTTATTATAATGTTTCCTAAATATATACAAACAGAAAACCAGCTATCAATGTTGTAAGCTCATAGTTCTTCTATGACCAGAAAATCATTGCAGATTTACAGATGATGTTCAAACAATATAATTGAAATTAAAAACATTAATTCAAAATGGCAGATGGCATTGTTCCTGAGAATAAATCTTGGCTTCCAGTATAAATACAATGTGATTGTCGTGGTGGAGAGTCTTTAGAGTTTGGCACATTTATAGCTATTTTGTCTTCTCTTTCCTCATATTTATTCAATATATGTCCATACACTGTCTACCTCTCTTTAATGTAGATTTTATTGATTAAAGTAGTAGTTTTTATTTTCAGTATGATTTCAGGCATAAACTTAAAGGATAACTAGATGAACGTTCTTGGTAGGAAGTTGTGAGACAGTACTCAGTTGGAGTGATCTCTCAGTATCTGCTTAATCATTTTTTAAGAAGAAAACAACAAATTAGAAAAAAATATTGAAGACAACTTTGGGTACCTAAGCTTATTTTTTCAATATTTCCAACTCAGTATGCCCTGGGAAGCAGTAGAGAGTGGAACTTGCAAACATGGCCTAGGAGTGAGAAAGACCTCAGATCTATTTTTAGCTGTTCCATTTACTCGATATATCCCCTGGGGTGAGATTTTTAGCATCTCTGTATCTTGGTTTCCTTATGCATATAATGGAGATGATTACCTACTTCATAAGGAAAAGAACAGATAGGATAGTCAAGGAAAACCCTTAGCCCAGTCTTAGCACATCATAAGCACTCAATTATCAGTAGATATCTTAATTATTATAATAATGTTATTATTGTCATTATTATAAATCTAGATCTTATGTTTTTATTAATGAAATCTGCCATGTATTTATTTATTTGCTTCATTGTATTCTTAAGATAGTCTCTCTTTTCTCCACTGACTTCTTGTTTTAATAACCTGATTGTGGCAGAGATGAAAAATTCTCTCAAAATGCTTAGAGCCTTCTTTTCATCTGGGACCCCCACCTTCCAGTAATTCACCAAAGGGACTAACACAAAGGGGAGGGGAGAGGCACCTGCTCTGTGTTCTCTAGGCCTTTCAGAAAACGTGGAGTTGTTCCTTTGGAGCATGCATGCCAATCTAAAAGAAAAGTGATGTCGGAGACATCCAGGAGATGGGCACTGTTTAAAAGGAAAGCCCCACTAATGTTCCCGTGGCAAAGCTGGAACTGTCTACAGTGTTACCCGCATGCGATTGGCATTGTTGTAAACGAACAGGTTAAGGGCAAGGTTCTTGCCAAGAGAATTAATGTACATAGTGAGCACATTAAGCACTCTGAGAGCCGAGACAACTTCCTGAAATATATGAAGGAAAATGATGAAAAAAAGAAGAGAGAAAGGTGCCGGGCTCAACCGAGGCGCCAGCCTGCCCCGCCCAGAGCAGCTCGCGGCGAGAGCCAATGGAGAGGGGCCTGCGCTGCGGGAAAACCCTTCCCTGTGCATTTATGACACGATGCGTATAAAAAAGTAGAAGACCTCTAGTTGAATAGGAAACAAACAAACAAAAAATGCTTAGAGTATTTGACATCTGACTCCGAGCACCATCGTTGCTTCTATTATTGCTCCTCTTTCTACTGTTCTTGCTGTACCTGCCTCCTGAAGTACTGCTGTTAACCACAGCTTCTAGAAGTGCCTTAGACAACTTAATTTATTTTCCAGTGAAGCCAGTCTGGTGAGGGAGCCCCTTATGATCGTGATGTCCTGGTATTTGACTCCTAAGACAATACTGCCTTCATTAATTGCCCCTGTGCTTTTAGTTTTCGCTAATGAAGGCTGTAATATGTGTATTGAAGGCGAAAAAGATAGCTCAAAACAGAGAAGTGCAGTGTTTCATTTTGCTGTCAGCACCTTCCTATGTTTATGCAGTAGGGATTGAAAAATTGAATCCCACACTTGAAAATGCACACTTCCGGTTCTCTGAGATGTCCGGCAGGGCTTATGATTAGAAGCCCTGTTATTTACTTATTTCTAGCTTCTGTATGAGTGGAGACTTCATTACAGAAGTAGGTTCAAGGCATTCATTAGACATATAGAGAGCAAATACAAAAGGGAGAGATAAAGTGAGGGAGGGAGAGAGGGAGAAAGGGATGGAGGGAGGAAGGAAGGAAGGGAAGCAGGAAGGGAAACAAAACATGTTTATCGTGATTTTACTAAAAAAGAAGGAAAAGGTAGCTCATGAGCTAAACCAAGACTAAAACAATACCCTAAAAACCTTCATTTGCTTTGCATTTGTACACCTTTGACATATGCATAACGCATGAAGGAAATGCAATAATACATTGGGATGCACAGCCAAAATCCTGACTGTTCACAGTCATTAGACAGTCTGGTTCTGTCTTGCAGTGGAGAGGCGCTGACCTTAATGTTTTCACCTTATTATAGAGCTATAATTTACCTTTTGCATTCTTTAAGTATTCTTTATAATTTCAGGTTAGATATTCAACAGCAGAAACTGTGTTTGACCTGACAAATTGACTTGTTGTGTGAGGCAGCTATTAACTGTCAGAAGTGGTTTCATTTTTAGTGAAGGGTTAAGTAATTTTAAGGGGTTAAAATTTGGACTAATAAATAACCATCCACACTCATTGAAGGAAGTGTCTTCTTAGACAAGGGAATAGAGCTAGAGCTGATAGGGACATTTGGTAAAAAGTCACATCAACTAAGGTTTGACCTCACCAAATGATTTAGGTGGTAGAGAAGCATCTGCACAAACACTTGCCCTTGAGTGCAGAAGCCATTGAAAATGAAGGAACACACACCGGCTCTTCTGAAAGCAAAAATCAGAAGCCTTTGCTCTTAAGACAGTATAGGTCATTAGCTATCACAAATGTGTTGTGGTGGCAGGAGAAGCCAAATGGCCAAGCATGCTCAAGACATTGTACATGCGGAGTCTAAAATAAAAGAGTAAACAATATATGACAACAAACTGAGGCACACAGACAGGCAAGATGCAGGATCTGAGACAGTGAGATCAGTTACTAAAGACTCTTCTCTGACCTACTCAGACTGCCTTCTAGGCACACGGGACTCTAAATTCATAGGTATTAACTGTGGACAAAAGAAGCCAGAAGCATAAAGAAATCCAGAAGGTTGTCACCAGCAGTGTGGGCACAGCAGGGACCTGATTTCTCTACCTTTCTATAACATGGGATAGAGTGGCATTGTGGAAAGTGCTTGGCTTTGAAGTTAAATGGACCTAGATTAAAATTTAAATCTACTTTGTGGGTAAATTATTTACCTTTCAGGGCTATATTGTTATTTGTAAAGTAGATACAAGAATAGACAGGGCTAATTTGTGAGATTAAATAAATGTATATGAAGTACCAGCACAGGGCCAGACATGTAGAAATCCTTATTGATATTTTGGAATAAGGTTGCTAGTGGCCTGTCTTGGTTCTTTGTACTTCCCAATTTACAATTCTCTTGAAGATCTTTTGTCAAGGTAAAGAGCTGGTACAATAGCTAAAATGATAAATAACAGATTTAAGATTCAAAAGAATCTCAACAAGAAGGAATAACAATCCTAAAATGAAATAGATAAGTATGTAATAGGACTATATGAAACCGTGCCCTTATATTTAAAAAAAAAAAAGAAGAAGTCATTATCCTAATTCTGGGTAGAAGAGATCTCATTTAAGTAGATGCTTATGTGGTAAAGAAAGCAAAATCCTAGAAATTTACTTTTTAATTTTAAGTTGTATATGTGCAAGTTCTGTGTGCCTTCTGCTCTCACATTTCCAGAAAACATCGATGAACTAGACATGTCCGGTGTGGCATAGAGTACTGGTTATCAGATCCAAGCTCTACTACTATTAGCCCTTGAACAAGTCAGCTACCTCATTTATAAATGAATACGGAAGTCCTCTTCCTGATTTGCGCCAAGGATTACGTTACATAATGCAATTAAAGGGTTCAGCACAGCGGCGAGCTCGTAACTGGGAGCTGTCATTATTCACAGGGAAGAGTGATGCTGAGAATGGTGGCAGCCATAAGATGAAGAATTGGAGAAACTTGTAATGTTCTGCCTGTATAAAAAAATCTCGAGGGATATGACAACTGTCATCAACTATTTGAATGACTGTTATGTAGAAAAGAGATTCTCATCAATCAGCCTAACTCTAGAAGGCAGAACTGGGACCAATGGATAGAAGTTATGGGAAAATCTATTTGGGCTGCATAACCGGAATGATTTTCCATGGAGGGGAGGGGTCCTAATCATCAGAATAAACTGTAGGAGGTAGTGAGCTCTCTATTATCGGAAGAAGTACTAATAGTAGTAGCAGTAGTAGCAGCAGTAATAAATTAAAAAAAAATAGCTCTTCCTCTGTTCCATTACTCTTCTAAGGAATCTGCATTCTTATTTAATCCTCATAACATCCATGTGAAATAGGTACAATTATTATCATTCCCATTTTAAAGATGAGGAAGTGATGGGCAGAGATTCAGTAAATGTCCAAGAACATATCATTTAGAAATGGCAGAGCTGGAATTAAAGCCCAGTCCCCCTGGCTCTTGAATCCCTTCTCTTCACTGCTACAGGAAGTGCCTCTCAGGGACACACTGACCGCATGTCACGGAGGTTGGAAAGGAGATTCCTGCCCTGAATTTGGGCTTTGACTGGGTGATCTCTACAGTACTCTCCCTAAATGTAATTTTATAAGACCAAAAGTCAAGCACAAAAAGACACAGTGGCAAAAGTTGATAGAAATTGTAGACACAAATTGTCATGGGGTTTTCTCGACATAGAAAAGCCCAAGCTGTTCACCTAGAACCTATTTACTTCCACTTTATAATCAGTAATAAGAGAATGGGCATCTAATTGTCTTGTTCCAGGCAAAATAGAAGGACATAGATTTAAATTAAGGATTGATAGTGGAACTAACAGCAGCAAAAAGAAACTAGTGAACCACTGCAGGAGAGAAAGGAGATACTCATTTATTGAACAAATATTAACTAAGCACCTACTTTGTGCTGGGATCATATCATCTATGCCAAAGAAAATAAGAACTCAGCAATCATTGCAGTTGGCACACATTTAAACCCCAGTATCTTTTAGGCTTTTCCTTAAATTTAGTATGCAATGGTATTTTTTCAAGTCTTTAAGGAAATAATAAATTATATCCAGTTCTGGAAAGGAAATATACATGATATTTTTTTAAAAAAATGTTATGTGAACTGGGTAATAGTACCTTCAGTGTGGGTGCTAAAATGGTATATTTTAATTCATCTCAGGCCAGCTCACTGCCCAGTAAAAACAGATGTAGGTCTTAGTGCATTAAATTATTTTAATATACTGAAGTGGGAAAAGCTCTGGTTTAGAAATTTGGAGTTCTGCTACTGATGTAATTCATAGCAAATTCCTATGGATCTTCGTTTTCACATCTCTAAAATGTGGGTGTTTGACTAAACTATCTTTGTTTTCTTTAGGCTCAAATGTTTTATATTTCTTTTATTTTTATAATCATGCTTATAATTATCATTACATAGATGCCAGATGGCAAAATGCCCTGGCAGTGTGTGCAGGACCTAAATTGATTCTGGGAAAATGGGACACCAGTAATTCCTTAGGTATAGGAGCTGAGAGAAACAGAAGCCTCTAAGTTCTAGTTCTATTTCTGTTGGCTATAAAATGCAGACATGGCTCCGTATTGGGAGACATCTCCTCGCTTTTACTATTAGATTTTAAAGTTGCCTAACAAAACTCATTGAGGCTGTTTGTGCTTAGAGCGCTTTAATGTTCTGAGGTTAAGGCAGGTACAGTGTGGCATTTAAGCTTAACTGCCCACCCCCCTCGTCACTTTTAATTTTTCTCAGTCTTTCAAAGCATTAAAAAGAAAATGATATTTCTTGGTCTGCTGCCATAAATATAGTTTATTCTCTGTGTACATGTAGATGGCTTGCATGAATGAAAAGATAGTCATTATATTCACTAAACTTCCTAGAACAGACTTGCACTAATAATAAGTTTCCTGGGCTCTACTCCCTTGTCATCAGACTTTATCATGTAGACCTCACCTCTCTGTCTCTCTGTCTCTTTGTCTCTCTGTCTCTCTGTCTCTCTGTCTGTCTCTCTCTCTTTCCCCTCCCCTTTTCCCCTTCCCCTCCTATCCCCTCCCCTCTCTCTATTGGTCTTGATGCTATTATTTCAAAGTTACATATACAATAAGGTCACAGGTTTCATGGTGTTTTAACAAAGCCACTCCATCTACTGTTCTTGGGTTGATTGATTAGTGAGTGGCATTTTGGTGCTCATTATCTCAACTTGCTTTTAGTTTCATTTGCCTGCTTCAAGAATCTTCCTTTAGCAATTAGAAAGCTAAACATAATTAAAGGGGACAGAAGGAAATTTCCCACTTACATTAGTGCTGTAGTACCAAATAAGGAGCTGGTCTATGGTAGGAATGGATTAAAGAAGTCTCAAAATGGATTTTGGTTCTAAAGATCAAACTTGAAAAAAAACTCTCCAGACCTGAGAAAGTCAGAGGAATGACTTTATAATGAATTTAAATTTTGTTATGAACTGAATGTTCATGCTCCGCCACCCCCAACTCCCATCCTGAAACCTAACCCCCAAGGTGATAAAGTGATGGTATTAGGAGGTGGGGCCTTTGAGAGGTGATTAGGTCATGCAGGTGGAGTCCTTGTGAATGCGATTAGTGTCCTTATACAAGAGGCTCAGAGAGCTCTTTCCTGCCTTTCCTTTTCCTGTCCTCCTGCCATGTGAGGACACAGCTAGAAGATATCTGTCTCCAAATCAGGAAAGCAGGTCTCACAAGGCACCAGAAATGCTAATGCCTTGGTCTTGGACTTCTCAGCCTCCAGAACAGAGAAATAAATGTTCGTTGCTTAAGCCACCCAGTCTATGGTATTTTTGTCATAGCAGCCAAAATGAACTAAGACAAAGTCACAATACTTCAGTTACACATTCTTAATCTTAAAAATTATTTTAGCTTTTCTTTTTCAAGCAGAATGGCATGGAGAAGGGTTTTCACATGAGTTCCTTTTGTTAGTTAATTCTAACTCTGAATGAACACTTAAGATGTGTCGGTTTTCCTAAAGATTTATGTTGCAAATTCTTGATTACGGCCAAGGTTATAATCAAGAATCCAGTTTAATGCTCTGCTATGTATAGTAAACATGGCAACTATCCTGGGCTGAACATGGGGCTTGTTGGGGAAGCGGTGTGCAAGGAATTTGCCCTAGAAATAGAAATAGTCCTTCATTTTCCCTTTTTGACATCTGGTCCTTCTCTGATTATATGCCTCTTTACCTCTTTTTCATTTTCCTTTCCAATCTCCATTCTTATCTCAGTCTGTTGGGAGTACCTGTGCACATCGCTTTGCTAACATCATGATACTTAGGACTAATGAACAATTATGAGATTAATGAGATTGCATCACCAAATGAGATTGCATCACCAAAAAGAAAAATTTCAAATGACTAGAAAACTTGCGATGTCTAGAGCCAGTTCTAGAATGGTTAAGTTACCATTTGTAAATCTTAAATGTACTTCAGATCTTTAATGTGGTTTGCTTTAGAAAACTCTGTCCACTTTTCCTTTTTGAGTGCTTATCCAGTGAATAGCAGGGTAGAAGCATCTGTTGTTCTCATTGCCTTACAATCATGCCAGTCGAGCATAACTGCTTTTCTGGTAGACTCCATCTCACAATGATTGCATTCATGGGAAATGACTAGTGTGTGGTAAACATGATATGGATAGACCAATACTAGAGATAGATACAACACGTGCTCAGAGGAGACACAAACAAATTGCCTTTCTGCTGACTTTGAAGCATTTTCTTTGAGCATAGTTAAATTTGAAGTGGAATGTAGCTAAAGCTTTATCTAAACAACCTCTTCGTGGCTTGGCTTCTGATAGGAAGGCTGTAGGTAGCAATTTGTTTTAATTATTGATCTCACTAATACTGAGTCACAATTGGACTCCTCTCGAAGCTGCTATAAGATCTCCATGCACAGAAGATGAATTCGTTAGAATAAAAGTGAATGTATGAGAAACTCAGTCGGAATTATCCAGGTGTTAAAATAAATGCCTATTTTTTTTTTTCAGACAATGGAGTCATTTTTAAAACATATATTTATTTAAAACACAAACACAGAGACTGTCATATAGGGTTATGGAAGATAAGTAATTAATGCATATTAATTTATATTTAAATTAAAACAAATGCTCATTAAAACAAACTAACTCCTCAAAGTTGTGGCTGCAAGTCTGTCTGTAGGTGGTACAGCTTTAAGACTCTCTTCTTAATCTGTATAGTAATAGGTGTGAGGATTAAAGAAAGAATAAAAGAAGTAGAAGAATATATAAACACAATAATAATAATAGATAACATTATTAAGCATCTACTATGTGTCAGGCACTGTGCTAAGCAAGCTTAGTATTTTGCATATATTAAATCATTTAAAACTCATATTAACTGTCTAAATTACATTCTATTATTTTATCCCTCAGAGATATTTATATAACTTGCATAAGGTTCAAAACTATTAAAAGAAAAATTGAGGGTCAAACCCAGGTTTCTCTAATTCCTGAGCCAAGACCTTAATTGCTAAGATTTTACCACATTATGAGTCTTTTATCTGAGGTAACACCATTGAATTCGGGGTTTACATTATTCCAGAGGCATCTTTCTCTACAAATGGTTATATCAAAACAAAAGTCCTCTGAAATATTTTTGGGATTACTGAGGTGATAGCTTGCTTTTGAAAAGAGATAAATATAGGCAATTGACAGAAGCGGAGTCCCTAGCTTTAGATTATTTTTCTTTTCCCATTTTTTCCTTGATGAGCATAATCATATGAATAAGCTTCAAGAGCTGAATGACTGATTGCCAGCAAGTGACTAGCTGTTGTTTATTTATAAGGGCATAGATTCATGAGAAAATGCGGGATGGTTTTTAAAACATCATAAGTCTTACGTGAGACTTTGTAAATAATGGAGCCGGTTTAATTTAGGATTAAGCTCACAGACATTTAAGTCATGCTGACTTGGGTTCAAGTCCACTTTGCTGGCCCTTTGGGATGTTTTTAACCCCTCTATGATGAATTTATGTAAAATGAAATCAATAATAGTATCTACTTCTTAGGTTCATTGAGAGTATTCAGAGAACTAAGTTATGCAAGTGCTAGTTCAATGCCTGATATGTCATAAATATTCATTAAGTCTGTAATATTTTATACAAGTGACATAAAACTTATTTATGTACATTTTAAACTATTATGAGAGCCAGATTGGATGACTGGAAAACCTGCAGTTCCTCTGTTAGAATCTTGCAAAGGCTGCTCGGGATGTATCTATGTTGATAATTTCTCCCATGTTTGTTTTTTCATTCTAGATTTGTAATCAACCGTTCTTTCTAGAGCTTGGGTACTTTTACATTGCCTCCTTTTATTGTCTCAATAATGAAATAGCAATTATTATATCCATTTTTACAAATGAGAAAACTACAGATTAGAAAAGTAAATAGAAAGCTACCCAGCTAGTAAACAGACGAGTTTTGACACTAATCCAGGTCTCCTGTATTAATACTCCAGTTTAATTTTAATCCAGAAAGAAGATATGGAGGCTGTAGGGATCACAACTCAGTTCATTTCACAGATCAGAATATTGAGGCTCTAAGATAGAAAAGTGATTTGTCTAGGGTCACACAGCAAGTTAGAGATAAAGCTGACACTAGACCCCAAGCCTCAGTTGTAAGTCTGGAGCTATTTCATCATTCCTAGGCTACTTGTGTCTTTGTAGTAATTCATGTACTCTGTAAAGGAGGAAAGAGAAGATGAAGCAGAAGTAAAAGGATGAGAGGTCAGGCGAGAGAGAGAGAAAAGAATAAACTCACATAGGAAGATTAGACAAGAGACAGTTTGTATTGAATACCAAAGCTTTCCGCTTTTGGAACAAATTTCTACCTGGCAGGAAAGGCAGGAATGACCAGAAAGAGACTATATCTGTAATATATTTATCGCCGCTCACATTCCATCACTAATAGGACCACAGTGATTACATCAGATATAGTTGACAGTACTGATGACAACCTCCCTGTGACATCCGCACAGCCATATGGCACCACCATCACCATCTCCAGCAGCTCTTTCTCTCAAGATTTGGCTTCCCCTCCACTGGTCTGCATTGCCGGATGTCAAAAAATTTGGCTCGGGAGACTCTGCAGCGGAATTCACTCACGTAGAGGCATTTTCTTGACATTTTGACATTTGCTGAGAGAAAG
>NW_011888813.1:2455938-2463473 GCF_000151845.1 Pteropus vampyrus
GCTGCTCGGGATGTATCTATGTTGATAATTTCTCCCATGTTTGTTTTTTCATTCTAGATTTGTAATCAACCGTTCTTTCTAGAGCTTGGGTACTTTTACATTGCCTCCTTTTATTGTCTCAATAATGAAATAGCAATTATTATATCCATTTTTACAAATGAGAAAACTACAGATTAGAAAAGTAAATAGAAAGCTACCCAGCTAGTAAACAGACGAGTTTTGACACTAATCCAGGTCTCCTGTATTAATACTCCAGTTTAATTTTAATCCAGAAAGAAGATATGGAGGCTGTAGGGATCACAACTCAGTTCATTTCACAGATCAGAATATTGAGGCTCTAAGATAGAAAAGTGATTTGTCTAGGGTCACACAGCAAGTTAGAGATAAAGCTGACACTAGACCCCAAGCCTCAGTTGTAAGTCTGGAGCTATTTCATCATTCCTAGGCTACTTGTGTCTTTGTAGTAATTCATGTACTCTGTAAAGGAGGAAAGAGAAGATGAAGCAGAAGTAAAAGGATGAGAGGTCAGGCGAGAGAGAGAGAAAAGAATAAACTCACATAGGAAGATTAGACAAGAGACAGTTTGTATTGAATACCAAAGCTTTCCGCTTTTGGAACAAATTTCTACCTGGCAGGAAAGGCAGGAATGACCAGAAAGAGACTATATCTGTAATATATTTATCGCTGCTCACATTCCATCACTAATAGGACCACAGTGATTACATCAGATATAGTTGACAGTACTGATGACAACCTCCCTGTGACATCCGCACAGCCATATGGCACCACCATCACCATCTCCAGCAGCTCTTTCTCTCAAGATTTGGCTTCCCCTCCACTGGTCTGCATTGCCGGATGTCAAAAAATTTGGCTCGGGAGACTCTGCAGCGGAATTCACTCACGTAGAGGCATTTTCTTGACATTTTGACATTTGCTGAGAGAAAGACAAAAAGCTGGCCAAGTGCCCAATCATCAGGCCCATCAGAATCAAACTATATTTTTTGAGCAGCTGTCGATAGAGTGTGCATGAGATTATTATTGTTTGCCAACACGCTATTGATCTTGGCTTTGTGAAGCTCAAAGTCTGTTTACAGCCACCTATAAAAATGAACGTTCACTTCTTTTACTGAAGGTTAACATAGTGTGTTTATTTAATTGAATAGAAATGGGTTTGTATTTTCCAAATGTCATTGTTAATAAATTTTCAAAGGAATCTGAGTGATGAGTGTGTAGGCGTGAAGGATAAGATAGCTGTTGACGGTGAGGATGGGGGGTTTGCTGGATTTTGTAGTGGCTGAAAGCAAGAGATAAAAGACAAAAGCATGGATAGGAAACTGGAATAACTTCCTTACCCTGAGAAGTGCTATAAAAAGTCCTTTTTTTTATATTAGTGTTGTTTTTTAAACGTGTCAGCTGATAGTAAGAATTCTCCCCTGGGTGTTTTATTCTTTTTGCCTGCCTCTGTTGTTGTTTGTTCTTTGGGATTTCTCCAAAAATGTTTTAAGGTGACACTGAGCATTTTAGTTTATTTTGAGTTTTGAAGTTTAGAGTTTTCTGCTATCATTTGATCATTTCCCCCCTTCCATAAAAGATTTGACAGAAAAAACTAGAATTAGGAGTCATGTCATATAGAGGCAGACACTGGCAATTCCACTGACCTGCTTTTTAAGAGACATGTTTCAGCTGACTGGAGGGGAGGCCTAAACATTTTTTACCAAAGCAACTGGAAGAGCTATAAACAGTGTCAGGAAACTGAAAGTCTGTCTGAGTCTCCAGAATACTAGATGAAAAGCAGAAACTTCAACCAATCACTCGAATATTTCAAATGGAAACATCAAAATAGTTCACTGGAATTTTTTTTTAACATGTTCAGAAGGATGGCCCTTTCATGAGTTGAACATAGGTAATTTACATTTTAAGTTTTACTCTACTCATTCTATTTCAGCCTCCTTAGCAGGGGAGGGAAAAAAAAACTGTTGTTCTTGAAACACATGTATATCAATGCTTGTTGAAAAAACAGACAACAATAACAACACAACAGCAACAAAACTTGCAGTCTCATTGCAGCCATTCATCTATTCAAAGGATTACTGAGGCCTTCTGCGGGGGCTAGTCACTGTTGCTGGATGTTAGAGTTAGAAAGAAAAGACAAGGCTCTGTATTCTGTGTGTGTGTCTGTGTCTGTATACGTGTTGGTGGGGTGGATGCCTATGCAAATTTTTAACAGTTTGATAAGTATTATGATAAATGTCCTCTAAAAGAACATTGGGAGTGCTTGACTCCGATTAGGGGGACATTGCTTAACATCTGGTAATGGGGTATATCTTCCTCTTCACCCTTTTGCACCTCTACGTTTAACCTTGATTAAAGTCTGATTTCAAATAATGAGTCCATTTTTTTTTTTTAATATTTGATTCAGTTCCTTCAAGAGCCTGAGAGAAAATGTAAAATTATCAAGTGTTTTGGGGAATGATACTTCTAAAACTTATTCAGGGATTTCAGACTTTTCTTTTTTAAAAAATATGCATATAACATCAACTCGGGCAAAGGAGTTAGAAATGTGCCCTCCCTTATCTCTAAGAGGTGCAAAACATGAGAAATGAGAAGTAAGCAAGACTGAGGATTAGAATCACAAGATGGGTTTCCTTACTATAAATTCAATACCGGGAATCTTCTTAGTTCTGAATTTGCAACAGATTTATAAAATCCATTATTAAAAGAAATACAGTGGGAATTGACAAGGATGGGGAGAAGAGAGTAGGCAGACGTGTTCTTAAAGAGAACACTCTAAATGTAGACCATTATCTTTTGTCAATTAATTTTACTTTTTATAGATGGTTTGACTATTAAGCAAAATCTTATGAGAAAAGTGGGTTTTAGTGATCTCTGGGAAGATGTTCTTCATATTAAATTAAATTAGTCTGTGCATTGTGGAGCCTCCACCAGTTGTTCTCCCTCTGGCAGGTGTCTTTAATACCAAATGCAACCTAGTTAAAGGGTGACATGAAATCACAGCATTTGACATTTTTTCCTTCAAAGATAGGTAAATGGAGATGAGCTCTTTTGGTATATCGAGGATGCCAGATGCCAGTTTTTGAGATTTTGATTTAAGGATGGTTCAGGTCCTGGATAATGAATGGGTTCGATCCCACCACAGATAAGGGCAATGCCTTTTCCTCTCTAATACTAGGGCTTCTTTGTCTGTTTCACAATATCTGACAAAGTGACAATATGGAGTCATGATTTAGAATTCTGCCTCTGGAGTGAGGTGTGTTTTTTGTTTGTTTGTTTGTTTGTTTTAGGTTGTTTTTTTTTTTTTTTTTTGGTTTGAGTACTTTCCTTGTTAATCTTGGCCAAATTTTTTAACCTGGTTAAGCATTAATTTCCCCATTTATAAAATATGAGTAACAGGAGTTCTTTATAGAAACCACATAAAGATAAAATAGAAACCACCAGCACATTGACTGGCACATAATGCAATTTCATAAATCTTAACCATTATTATTTAACTGAATATTTTAATGGGTATTGCCTAAGAAATTCCTGGGTAGGAGGTTGCCATTATGATGGCCAAATTATAAGAGCCACAGACTAACCCCCTAAGTCATTTGCAGATGTGTGGACCTCTTCACAAGGGCTTCTACTCATTGACTTGCACATTGATCAGTGTGGATCTATCATTACTTCTTGAAGAAACAACCAGAAAGCATTTGCTATATTTATAGTGAAAGAATTGAGTGTCTTTCCTTAGAAAGACAGTTAGTTCTTGATCCAAAGGACTTCAATGCCACATCAGAAAAATTGTCTTTTGTACAATATCCTTGTAGAAATAGTTTTAAGAATCTTGGTATTAGAAATTAAGGCTCTGATGAATTTAGGTTTTCTCTGGGTTCTTCATTTCTACATCGCTATCCTCTTGTCAGAAACAAGAGTACTTACTTAAGCATTGAGTATTCCCCACTCGGGATGTCGACCATTTTATTATAGAACTTCCATCATTTAACTGGATTTAAAAGATCCATCAGTATGTACCAAGAATTTATTTTCAAAAATTTTCACCTAATAGCTAAAAAATAAGCCCTAATCTGGGTTTCTGTGAAATTGACCTCAATACTATAAATAATACAAAAGAGTAAAAAAAAAAAAAAAATCCAGATTCCTATATCTGGGTTGACATATAAGACTGCATTTGCGGAGCTTCCTTATATGTTGAAGTCAGGGCGTATCTTGCTGGAGAGAATGTCACTGTCTTGGAGTCTACGTTGAGACACCTCAGATGTGATGGGTTGTAGAGGTGATGCTTTCCCTGTGTCATGTTTGACTTCCCACTCCTTGAGGAGAGATTCACTTGCCTGAAAAATTATCAGATTTATTTGTACAAACTTGAGTTGCACAATGGATTATTGCTTCTGGGCTTCCCATGTGACCAGCCTAGACCCAAGGTGAAAGGTTGGCCTGCAGCTGTGGCAAACAAGGGAGAAGCTAATGAATCATGAAGGTCAAACATCTTCCTGAATTTCTTTCTCTTTCTTCACTTATTCTGGTTGCTTAAAAAAAAAAAAAAAAAAAAAATCCCTATTGCCTGTATGTCCTTAATATAGAAAGCTCATTAGCAATATTTGGGTCTGTTGGTTGGATAGGGGAGTTCTCTGCTTATTGTAATGAGAAGATACCCCAGGAACCACATAACTGTCTTCTTTGAGAAGAGTCCATGATGTTTGAAACATATTGTGAGTCTTTTAACTTAGTATTCTAGAAATGGTTATATAAAGAAATACTTTTTGTTTACTATTAATTAGCTTCCCATTCTCCTGATATTCTTTTATTCATGATTATTTACATGTAAACAATACTTGATCTCTTCGGGAATCCATAGGATTCTGTTGCTGTTATTTTTGAGAAAATGTTATTCTGCAAAGACATGTTATCATCCCCAAAAGATGACTGAACAGCCTTACAACCCCTCCCCCATAAGTTTTGGGCAGCTCAGAAGTCACCAACTTCACTGTGGTATTCAAAGTTAGCTGTCACCCCCTTTCCCAGGGCCAGGGCCAAATACATAGCTGAACAGAGGGCTTGAGTCTTTATTTACAACCTGTAAGCTAAAGCTAAAGGAAAGTTCTTTTTTTAAAAAAAAATAATCTTTCAGATGAAGGAACTGAGGTACTGGATGGTCAATACTTAGACCTAAGAGTAGCAGTATAACAAGAGAATTTCTGGCTCTGCCATTAATTTGAAAATTCATACGGCTTTTTGTCTGAGGATTGTTTATATATAGAACTATTTTTCAGAAGAGTCTTGGCCTTTTTGATGTTCCATAGTTCTTTCTCATGATTCTACAGTTGGCATTTGTTAAGATAAAATTTCTAACACAGAGGGAATGTTGATTGCTGGCTCTATGTTGACTCAGAATGAAGCCTTTTAAAAAGATTATCTCTGTGTGAATGTAACTGTTCTATGTTTAACCAATGTCAAATAAAATTTAATAAAAATTAAAATTCTTCACTTGTAGAATTTACAAGTAACAACCGATGATAGATCAAAATTAAAAACTGATATCGACAACCTGGATAAAGAGATAAAAACCTTCAAAATACAATTTAAAAGAAATATATCTAAAATCCTGTATTGGACTAAAATAAATCAATTTTGCAAGCACCAGGTATAGGTGGTCTGGCTTGACAGAACTTTGTAAAACAAGATCTGAAAGTTTTAATTGTTCATAAGCTCAAAATGAACCAACTATACTAAAGATAAAAAGAAAGAAAAAAATAAAACTACGCAGCCTTAGGTTCTATTATTAGACTTCTAATATGTTACTACTTTATGTTGACTTTGCATCTGAAACATCTATTTTATTCTTTCACTTAGTTTCTCTTCAGTGATCTAGGAACAGACTTCATCGACTTTTACCTGACAGTGTCTCCTTAATGATCCTCTTGCTTCTTTTCTCCACATTTCAATTTGTCTTTTGCATGCAGGCAATGTTGTCATCGATAAATTAGACCTGATCATGTAATTCACATGTAAACAAACCACCAATGGTTCTCAATAATTACAAGATTAACTATTTTCTGAAGAATGGGACCTTTTGGTATAATTAATAATCTCTATCATCTACTCCGTATTTTTGCAGAGAGCACCTGCTGTTTCTAAAGATGTGTCTTTAAACCCAACCATTTTGGACCACAGTATCTTGAAGTTACATTACATTTTTATATTGCCAGACTTTTGCTCAGGATCTCAGTCTTTTTTTAAAATAATTTTCCCCATTTCACCTTTGACCAGCACTACCACTGATCCGTGAGATTCAAATGTCTTCTCTTCTGTGAAGACTTCCTGGTAGCCCTCAACCTTAACTCTAGGAGAAGTCAATTTCTCCCTTAGCGTCACTTCTCTACCTCTGTTATAGAAAGTAAGATGCTATTATTCTAGTCTCGGTTCATTAGAACCTTCTGTTATTGAATATATTTCATAAATGTGTTAGAATACTAACCTTGAGAAGACTCCCAATCTGAAAGGAGAAAAATATAGAAGGCTATTTCGCCTCTCCCATCCCGCTTTCCAACGACACACATAAATTAACAATTTGAATTAATAGTTTTGATATTCTCAAGTACGTTGAAAGATTTGCTTTTCTGTTCTCAGAAGCAAGCTTTTTATAAGATCGAAAGTTCTGTACTATGAACCTTGGCCTTAAGGATACAAATGTAAAGGTCATGAGGTCTTTCTGTCATAGTTTTGAATGTCAGTCTGTCTTGTCCAGTGGCTTCTCAATCGTTTGTGATTGGCACATTTTACTGAGATGCAAAGACATGTGATCCTGGTGACAGAGTTTTCGAACTACAGTGTATTGAAAAAAATGTGTGGACTGAAGTTGAGAGGACTATCCGAAGATGTGTTTCCTAGATGCCCGAGTAATTCTCCTTTAGCCATTCACTTTCATCTTAATTTAGAGTCATATATTTCTTGTTATCTTTTGGTTTTCCTCTGGCACCTAATAATGCGATCTCCACAATGCAGTGTTCCAAATTTATAGTGCAGTAAATGAAAGAGGTTGAATCTATTGTCCTTCATAATTCAGAAAGAAGAAAGTCAGAAGGAAGAAGTGCCAGTTTTCTTTGGAATGCCAAGTGTTCCGTAATTGAAACATTTGGAAGAGTTTCCAATTTTCCTCCTAAGGAAAATTCAGCTTTTTGTTCTTTCTATAAAGGAATTGATCATTGTAGAGTTAGGGAATCCTAGAAGGAAGAAGGGGTATTGGGACACCTTGGTTGTTTGAAGATTGGGCTCCAGCCACAAGGACAACTACCCTTCTCGCAGATCACAGCGTTTGAAGTTAGAAGTATAAGTAGCTCTTCATAAAATTTGCTGTGAAAGCTTTTATCTCTTTTATTCCTCTGACTGCTATGATTCTCTCTACCTGAGTGTGAGGGTAGGGCTTTGTAATGACTCCAGGATCACGCCAATTCTTTAAAAAGTACGGAGATAACCAGCAATGCGGTACAAATTCTCTTTTACTTATCATCCAGATT
>NW_011888813.1:2464128-2470645 GCF_000151845.1 Pteropus vampyrus
TTTTCCATCCCTTAATGAGCACCTGTCATCTAGTGAATAATGACCAGGCCTCTGAAAGTGAATCAGGCTAGTAAAAAGGCCCATGGCCTGAGACCCTGTTAGGCATTTTAAAATGAGCAATCCATCTAACAAATAAAAACTCACATCAGTGATGCAGGTATAACAGTGTAATCTCTTCGAGAGAAACAATATGCAAATGAATCACAGAGCAAGAAGAGGCAGAACTTTTCACTGCTGCCATAGGTTGAGATTCCTGGGAACAGATGGAGGTTGTGTACAAGAGCTTAGTTGGGGAGCGTGCTGTGAAACAATTCCTGAATGAGAGTGAGAGAAGCAGGCTTGAGTGATGTAACTAAAGCCTTAGCCAGTCCCACGCTAATTCTAGAGTTAGGTTAGTCCTTTGGAGATGTCCCAAATTGAGTAAAGGGAGCTGAGTCTCTGTACCTCCCCCGATCCTTATCTACTGACCCAGTCATTGCAGGAGGCAACCCCCTTTGACTGAGGGCAGTTCCAGAGAGGGGCCGAACTGTGAGCTGTTAGCAAGCGACACTCTCAGCACGTGGGGGATAGAGTACCCCATCCTGAGGGAGGAATCCAGTAGCACGTTCACTACAACTGTCTGATTCAAGGCCAAAAATTATGGAGCTCAGAGCCACAACAGCCTTCTGATCTTCCCCAGTCTGCTGAATGCCCCCGACAGTCCACTGAAGTGATAATGTTAAGGAGGGAAATGATTAGAAGCAATTTGCTGAGGGACCAGGTTTGCATTTTGAGCTGTCAGCAGGTAATGAAGCAAGAATGTCAATCGACAGGTGAGTCAAAGTCGGGGCAGAAGGAAGGGAGGAGGAAATTTGCTCCAAATAAAAGCAGTTACTTTAATTGAGCCTCGTGATGAGACACATAGAGAAAGTTCGCAGCAGCCAGAGTTTGCTAAGAAAGCAAAACACACACCCACACACACACAATTTTTTTTTTTTTTATTGTGGCTGGTGGATTGGAACGTAAGAGGTGTTGTGGGACACAACCTCACTTGAAAAGTCAAGTCATGAATCAAAACTACTTTCAAATAAACTCTTAACCTCCAAATAAAGGATCCCCTGTCTTTCTAATGGCCCTAGCAGTGAATACTTCTTTCTTTTCCCTTAATTATTGATTGCTAAGTATGTGGGATGCTATGAGATAAATATATTTAATTGTCCTGTGAGAAAAGGAAGAGAAGCTGTCCTTAATAGAAGCAATAGGCCGTCGATTTTTCTGCTCACTGCAGTGTGGTTTGCTCTGAGTGACCCCTAACCACTGGCTTTGTGTGTCTAAAGTAACCTATGACATCACTCACAGAGGTGCTACCTTTCCACTGGGGGCCACTGCTCCAAAAGGTACCTGTAACCAGGTCAGACTATTGATATTATAACCACATGTGGAGTGAAAAGGGCTTTTATAATAAAAGACTATTTCTGTGACTGTGTTAAAAACTGATTTAAAAAAATACTTCTTTCTTTCTCTGGTGTTTTTTTAATCTCTCCCCCCGCCTCCTTTTTCTTCTTCTTTTTTTATTTAATAAAAAACTCTTTTCCTTTCTGGTCTTTGAATGCATTTTAGTCTCAATTTAGCAGTCCACAGTGATTTACTGAAAGCATAATAGAACTTTAGCATTACTGCGTGGAGGTCCAAAGAAGCATTTTTTAATTATAATCACTCCTGGGCTATCTGTAAATACGTCAGACCCCTCACCTAGCTGCACTCCACTGGCTTATTTTTATTTCAGGAATAATCTCCTTTTACTCTTCCTCCTTCCCCCCCACCCCACCCCTACCTCAACCTGCCTCTATCTTATAAAGCCCCACATCTTGAGTGGCCAAGATCTTTTGAAGTCCAGAGTATATGTAAAAGTGATCTTGATCTAGGGAAAGGGCACACATACTGTTTGTCTTATTGGACAAGCAACATCTTAGAGAAGAGGAGAACTGAAAGACAGTAGTTTGGTTAGAATGCACTGTTTTTTACAACGGTTACCACTATAACCATTGCTACTCCTTACTAATTGGATTAGTCCTCTCTATTCTACCAACCAGATACTTTTAAAATTTGTTCTCTGCTTTCCATTCAGGTACTGCCTCAGCTTGCTCTGTGTTATCTACCTCCTGGGTTTTATCGCATGCCTTTGACTACTCCCTTCGCCTTTCTCTTGGACCGCTTTTCTCCGTCCTACACCCAGTTGCCAAATTAAACTTTGTAAATTGCAGCCCTCATTGCACCTTCTCCTGTGTAAAATCTTTCAGTTTCTCATCTCTGTTTAAAACCAATCGATGTCATTTAGTAAAATCCATAAATCCCTTCAGAATCTGTCTCTAGCTTACCTAGGCTGATCTTTGTCTCTTGCCTCTCCATCCTGCCCCTACCCACATCTCTACTCCATGCTCTGTGCCTTTCTTGCCTTAATTCCCAGTAGCTTGTATGTTCTTTCCATTCACCATAGTGATTTACACCTCAGTGCTTTCGAGAATGTGGTTCTCACTGTCTGGAACGATCTTCTAGATGAATTGTGACACTTCAAGAAATATCTTTGTCCCAACTTCAGAAACTAAATTTTCATTCTGATGAATAGTATGAGTTGCTCTCACAGTATTTCCCCAGGCTATTTTACGAGTATTGAAGATTGGAATGTGCTTTCTAAAACAAAGCTTTATGTGAGAATTGTTAAAACTCTAGTTTAAATATCCAGATATTTTCAAAAATTGAATTTGCATTGTCTTCTCTGCAGTGTCTTCTCAGGTAAAAAGTATGGTCATATCAGATTGATGCCACATCATGTTGTTAGGACCTCAGCCATCTCTAAGACAATAGAAACGGTGCCATTACTGGAGAAAGCATGACAGAAGACTTATTTCAGAGAACAAAACTATGCCCCTGAACTTGGAGTGGCTGCTAAGTTACACAGATAATCCTGATGTAGGGAATCTTTGTAGATTCTGGGAGTGATCCGAGTGTGTGTGGCTGTTGCCAGCAGCCAAGGAAGATGGGAAGTTCCCTGACCTGGAAGTTTGGAAAGCGGGGTCCTCATCTAGGTCTGCGACATACAGTCAGCAGGATCCTGGGGAAATCATTTGACCTCTTTGCATCATACTGTCCTCATATGCAATGAGATTTTGGATTTAAATGTTCTAAACTTTCTTTCCCACGTTCTGATTTGTCTGTATCAAATAAAGTTGGTGCTTTGCGCCTATCCCCTTGGATCTCTTTTATCATTTTTGTGGATCCCCCAGCTGCAAGGTGCTTTCTCTAGTAATAGCCAGTATACTTTTCATTTTTAGAAAAATTGTCCTCAGTCTACTGCTCTCTTTCTTCTGGTTGGAAAACTCTCAGATGCAGTATACACTCTAATTTCTCTTGTGGGATCAGGCTGTGGCTTCCTCTGTGGAAGTTCACCTGAGACTTCATTCTTGTCTATCTTCCTCTTTCCCTGCCCTGCCCCTACTCCCACCTTACTCATTCCCCTGGACTATATATCCTTATTAAATCGTTTGCACGTGAATCATTGTTCCAGGGTCTCCTTATTTTTTGGACTCAACCTAAGATATAATCTATCTATCTATCTATCTATCTATCTATCTATCTATCTATCTATCTATCTATCTATCTATCTATCTTTCTATCCATCCATCCATCCATCCATCCATCCATCCATCCATCCATCCATCCTTCTATCTATCTGTCCATTTATCCTTTTTGAATTCATTAGTAAACATTTGGTGTGGGATTGTGAGAGCTGTTCTGGATAGGATAAAGAGAGGAAGAGTGTGCTTCGCCTCCTGAATTGTACTTGACAAAGTGCTTGATAAAGATGGCTTCCAAAGAGGTTCTAGTTAAAGAAATAACTACTAAAAGCTCTCTTTATTAATATATGGATTTTCTGTCACTAAAGTTTGTCTCCCTATGATTAGTTTGGACTAGATTTTCAAGTAAGCATTTTATAACATCTGTTACTATTTCAAGGAGTTTTTTAAACTGAGGAGAGAAGAAACAGAGTTATGAGTATTTTACCAGTATCTTCTAGTTTTTTTTTTTACCTCAAAAGCTATTTTAAAAAATTATTTCTAATTAAATCTCAATGGAATGTGAAATGAAAACTGGAATTTCAGCCAAGAGTATCTGAAAGAGTATTTCTGGAAAAAACTTTGCTTGTACCATCTGTGTATGTATAGAGAGAACAAAAATGTATAAGATAATAAAGATGGATGTAATTGAGCCTCACAGTGGAAGCCTGATGCTTTACTTCGCTAGTGCTCAGCTGATCGCCCCAGAAGTGCAGTTCATTGCAATTTGATATCTATTGTACACTAAACCTTATACACATAGTTTCTACCCTGATGGTTGGCGTGAGTCATGTACAATACATTGGAACAAGGTATTGAAATAAATAGAATGGCATTTCCCACTCACGTTCATGCTATTTTCTCTGCAAGATGAATTTTGGTACCTTTTGTGAATCCTCAGCTTCGATTCTACAAGCTGCATAGAAATGCTGCACCTTTATACCACCCACGAAAGAGAGTCTTTATACAATCTATTGTATATAGAAAGCACGTGGGTGTGTGTGTAAGTACGTGTGATGGAATGGTTCAGTTGACATTGTGCTTGCAATATAAACTACACTTATCACTAGTTATGTGACCACTCCATTCACAGATCATTAAATTATGGCATTTAAGTAGAAATATTAAATACCTACAATTTAATATGTAATTAACAAAATTAATATATATGTATACTGATAGCTATATATATCTATATATTTATATCTGTATACGTATACTAATAGATATCTCTATCTATATCTATCTACCTATATAAACCTCGTGAAAAATGGAGTCTTTCACTTCCAATGGCCAACTGCAGTGTCAGATCTGATGAACTGCATTCCAGTGACATTGCTTGAGGATCAGAGATGAAACTCTTTTTTGCTTGCATTGAGCTAAGTATTATTTTCTAAAAATCAAAACCAAAAACTATGTTTAGCTTCCCAGCTTATGTCTCTGGAGACCCTACCAGCCAGGTATCATTTGGAAGTTTTATTTAAAGAAAAAATTCCATAGGGAAGTTAAAAGTCTTTTTCTAACTCAACCTTATATCTCAGGGAATTATTTCCTTGTTCTGTCCACTCATGTCAAAACTTTAAAGTTATTTTCATTTCTATGTTTTTCCTAGTTTACCTTCTCTTAAAATGGATTTAAATATAAGCTACTTAGCAATATATGTTCAAATCGTTATAACTCAGTAATTAACATATCATCGATGATAATAATAATCAGTAATCAATACATAAATACCAAAAAGTTACCTTTCCAAGCCCGTTCAGGTCTTTGTAAGGCCCCATGCTCGTTTAGGAGTGACATGTGCCATTTTTATAAGATGCGAAAGTAGAGCAATATAAATTGTACAAAGCAAGTATTGAGCACTGGAAAGTTCGCCATTCCTTAGAGAAAGGAGCTGTGCATTTACTGATCAAAACAAACCCTTCAAAAAATATTATTTGGGCACCAGCCCAGCAGAGGAGTAAGGGTCATTGGGAAGGAAGCGGTTGGTTTTTGTCATCGCCCTTTGGGAAACTTACAGTCTGGATGGCAAGATAAAATTAACACGAGGAAGCAGTTTGATGTAATGATTAAGAGCCCAAGATTTAGAATTAGGCAGAAATTGAGTTATAATTTGGCCCCTAAAGTTGCATGACTTTGTGAAATTCACTTACCCTCTATGCCAGTTTCCTTATCTTTAAAATAGAGATGCTACTATCTACCGGATAGTTAGCTAGCATCTTTGTAAAGGATGATGACAAGATGTATGAAAGCCATGCTTAGTAAATAATGTGTGCTCCTTCATTGGTAGTTAATTTTTATTAATATTACTGATATTAATGGAATGGTTAATCTCTTTCTATCATACTTACACTTATGGTACCGCATTTTTAATTTGAGTGATTATAAGTCTTGCTGATGAGTTGAATAGCTCCTAGATGTTTTTAGAGAAGTGGCATCCAAATTTTACAAATCTGAATAACCTTAGAATTTAACCCAATGGCCAATGCATAAAAAATTATTAATAAGTATCTTTTATAATTTTAATTGTAACAAAAAGAGAAATGGTTCAAAACAAGGATTTTAAAAATGTCTGCTTTCAAAGATTTTATTTCTAGAAACAAGCGTGATTAATAGGAGTGCTAATTATGACTATTTACAGTTATATATTTATTGGGTAAATTAGGCTCCATATGGTATGCTGGCTTAGATGGCTCTAGTTCTTTATAAATAGGTGTAT
The DNA here is from genome assembly GCF_000151845.1 of Pteropus vampyrus. Taxonomy (NCBI): domain Eukaryota; kingdom Metazoa; phylum Chordata; class Mammalia; order Chiroptera; family Pteropodidae; genus Pteropus; species Pteropus vampyrus. Next base: position 2,470,441 of record NW_011888813.1, read on the forward strand.
GAGGCTCTGGGGTAATGGGTTGCTGGAGCCATATGCTATTCAGGAGATAAATTTAGTGTATGGTGACCTTGCTACAGGATCAAGTAGCATAAAAAAATGAACTGAAGTGGAAGAAATGCTTAGGTTAATGCAACAAATGTGATAATTGACCAGTATGGCAAGGACAGTTCTGTTCCAAAAATAATCAACAATATGATCAGCACTG
>NW_011888813.1:2472380-2478676 GCF_000151845.1 Pteropus vampyrus
CTAGATCTTCAGCTGCTTCATGCGATCCGTGTCTGCAGGTTTGCCCTGAAAGGTCTGAATCCTTGTGCTGTACTTTCCAATGAAGTTTAGTGCTTATGGCAATCCTCCCAGTGGGAAGGGAAATTAGCAGGTGAGGCCAAAAGCAGCATCTGTGACTTGCTAGGCTAGGCAGGCGTTGTGTGCATAATTTCTACTTCAGAGAGTTCAGAGACAGCTTGGTGATAGTCAAAGTTAATTTCGGTACATTTACAGTTGATGAAAAATCATTTACAATCTTATGACGTCAGAGCAGTAGAGACCCTCAGAGTTCATGTACAGTCACTTCTTTTATTGCACAAATGAGGAAATTATGAAACTATGAATCGTGTGTTTAGCTCCATCACTCTACAGTGTTTGTTGAGTATCTCTTATATGTTGGAAGAATAAAGACAACATCATTTGGACAGGCTAACTTTTTTTTTTTTCTGTGTGTCCCCAGCACCTATTTTAAGTTTGATCTATAGTAGGTATAATAAATATTTGTTAAAGGACTAATAGGCACTTAATAAATATTAGCCAAATGGCTGATCGAATGGATGAAAAAGCTTCACAGAGAAGATGATCCTATACTGCGTTTTGTGGAATGAGTGGGAATTGGCAAATGAGTAGCCTCAGAGAATTTAAGGAAATTAACCAGTGCTATAGTCCAGCCAGCTGCAAAGGCAGAACTAAAATACTTATCTAGTCCAGAAATCTTTCCGTTCGAACCAATAGTCTCACTTTCCAAAAGGAAAGTTTCTAAAACATTTAAAATGGCTTAGTAAAGAAGGATTTTCCCACAGTATACTGCATGAAGAATCTGTTGGGGCATGAAAAATTCTAACCTAGCTATTTTTAAAACATTCCTAGCTATTTTCAATTCTCGACATCAACTACTTCTCGTTACGAGGTAAATAGTTGGATTATCTGTCCACCACTCGCCCTGGTTCATCCTATCTGCTGCTAACAAATTTATTCTTTAGAGTTTGTCCCCACTGGCCTTGGAAAAGTGAAAAAGATTAACATAAGTGGGAACCGAGTGTCTTATGTACTAGTTATCTTGTTTGCCCATTATCTGACTGACAGGGTACTGGATAAAGAAGGAAAAAAGGAGGAGGAGAAAGGAGTTGCTCACAATGGAGGTTAAGAGCAGCCTCAGCTCCTTGAGAAGAAGGGATGAAAATAAATCCTCTGTATTACTGAAGCATGTGAATGCCATGAAATAGTGGGACCTGAATCAATAAACTGCATTTACAGCAGAGAAAAAGAAAGAAAAGGATTTTCAGAGTTTATTTATCCATCTTTTCTGAAAAATACCTGTGTGAATCACTGGACTGAGAGTGTCGATTCCATTGAATTTGACTCTTTTACTGCCACCCCTTTGAGAGAGTGTTCCCTCCAAAAATCATATCCAAAGAGTGATGTCTCTCCCTTGCCCTTTGAGTGACCTACTTTTGGCACTCCACTGGGCAGAGAAAATAATGATGAAAACTTTTGTTATAGGAGCCACAAGCTAATAACGGTCATACCACTGTTTTGGGTCTGGGCGTTACTACCCTTGGATAAGTTCGATATGACTTTGTGTACATTGATTCATTCCTCTAACATACAAAAGAGAGAGACGTCACTATCATTCTTTCCATTTGAAAGATGGATCAAATAAAGACATATATGAATCCCTTATTTTCACAGGGATTGTGAAAATAAGCATTGTTTTATGTGTTCTGGGTTTACCAGGATTTAAAGTAGCAGTGATAACTATAAGTGATAGCTTATAGGGACTTTGGAAATTACTGAGTCTTATTTTTAAGAACAAGTTTTTTAAAAAGAGGTATTCATCTGTCTCCTGAATATTATTGAGTGCTTACTCTGGGCTAGCTATTGTTTGGGTCTTTGAGGTTACGGTAGTGAGTAAGACAGATGTACAGTCTCAAGGACTTGCATTCCAGTCAGAAGAGAAAGAAAAGATGTGGTAAGTGCTATGGAGAAAATATTACTAATTATGTAATTATAGCTGCCAGGGGAGTTGTTACCTTTATTTCTGAGGCCAAGAAAGGCTTCTTAAGAGGTTATCCTTTACTTGAGACTTGATCAATGAGAAGGAATCACCCATGTGAATATCTGGGGGAAGAGAAAAGAGCAAAAACAAAGATCTCAAAGCCATTATGGCATTTACCTGGTGGAAGAATAGAAGAAATCCCAGTGTCTGGAGTATGGTGAGCAAAGGGGAGTTCGATGCCAGGTGAGGGAGGAGAGGATGGCAAGAGTCAGATCATGGAGAGTCTTTGGGATTATTTTAAGGAGTTTGATTTTATTCTAAGCAATTGGAATCCATTTGAGGATTGTAAGCAGGAAAGTGGTAGCGAGATGGGTGGCCAATGTGTGATGGTAAATAATCTGACCTATGCTCCTATTATTAGGGACAAGCCTTCTTAAAGATCTGTTTATTGATTTAAATTTATTAAAGAAAGTTTACTATGTGCCTTACAATGTTCTAGGGTTTAGCAATGAGCAAGACAAGTTTCTGCCTTTATTGAGCTTCTATTCTATTAAGGCAAAGACAGACAAGAGCTAATGAGGACCGTGAATAAAATACCAAGGCTTTACATGATGATGAGTGATGGTGAAAATTTTGCTGTGTTGAAGACCTACCTCTAGGGCTCCTTCAGTAACTCATGTTGGTTTTATCTTTTGTTGTTTTTTGATAATTTTATAACCCTTGATGGTCAAGAAAGTCTTCCCGTTTTTGCCTGCTTTCGTTTGTTGCTTTTTATTCTTTTATCTCCATATATAGTACACAGCCTTTTCCTGAAAGCATTATCTCGAGAAAATACTTTATCTCTTCAAACAGTAATTAATTTATTCTTTTAATTTTTTTCTAGAGACTCTAATTCTTAAAAACTTTTCCTCATGTGTCCTATTATTTTTCATCCCTTTCATTATTTTTGCTGCTCTTCTTAGCTGCTTAACATTACAGCAAAAATTTGGGGAAAAATATTAACTCAGGTTTATCTTAGGCAGAATATAGCAGAGGAACTATTTTGTGATTCTTATAAGATGCTCATTAATCTTCTCTTCTTCTTTCTCTCCTCCTTTCCTTTCTCCCTCTCTCCTCCCTTCCTTCCTCCCTCCTTCTTTCCCTCCATCTCTCCCTTCCTTCTTCCAAAAGACTAGGTAAATATTGTCTCTCCTTTAAAATTTTTTAAGTGTAGCTTCCTCATAATGAACTCTCATATATAAATCAGTGTTTCTTTTCCTGTTAAGAAACAGTGAGGCAATAAAAAGAAGACATTTTTAAAGATTCTTTAAAACGAAGATTTCTTAGCCATGGCTTCCCTTACCTGTGAACTCTAACCCTCATTATTAATGCTGCCAGTGGATTAAGTTCTATTAAGAAAGAAAATTGTAGACACTGTGGAAAATTAATAGGAGGAAATGCTTTGCCTTCCCACTAGGATTTGGAAGATCGTTTTTAGCCTGCTGCCTTCCCACCGCTTATGAGATTTTCATGATAGGAAGCAAGGAACTGTGTTTGGCTACTATTTCAGTGATCAAAGGAATATTTTTAAATGGGTGATTTTATTAGAGTTTTCCTAGAAGATGGACTCTAGACCAAAAATATCCTTGAGGATCTATAGCCCTCAAGGATGTTTCTGCCAACCCTGTTAAAGTATTTGCGAGGAAAATGTGGCTGTACAGAATTTTCATCTTTCTCAAAATGGCTACTGATTTTCTCAACAAAGAAGCAGCAGCAATTTACTGAAAAGGAAAATGAGTTTTTTTAATCAAGAAAAAAATAGATGATTGATTTAGGTGAATGTGTTTGTTCTACCAGAGTCCAACATTTCTGTTTCATATAGTCTTCTTTGTTAGGCTGTTTTGGAACTATCTAGAAAAGACCTGCAGACATCCCTGAAAAGTGACTATTCAGCCTCTGCTGGAACACATCTGGTGATGAAATTTTTATCATCCATCATTATTGGTTCTACTCTCTCAAGCAGCATAGTCCTTCTATATGATATTCTATGTATTTGAAGATGGCTACCCTGCCCAGCTTCCAAGGGCTTCTGGTTAAATATCCAGAGCTCACTCAACTCTTCTTCATACAACATCCCTTTAAGGCCCCTCTATTCAATTTACCTTCCACTTAAGTTTGATTTTGAGTTTCCTGTTTAAAATGTATGAGCAGAGCTACATCGAAAGCTGAGCAGTCGTCTCTGAGCAGAATCGAAAAAGGAACTCCCTCATATGAGATACTTCCTATGAGCCCTAACCTGGTCTCTCCTTACCTCTCCAATCACTTTTTCTCCCACAGCTTCTCTTGTGCCCTCTCTACCATGGTCTTTGCTATGTCTCAAGCTAGCCAAGTGCATTTCTGACTTCAGCCTTTTGTCCTTGTTCCCCTTGCCTTGAACTCTCTTTTCTCAAAAGGTACATGCTGTCCTTTCTCTTGCTGTTAAGTTACACTTGCCATCACCTCAGATGGCCCTGTCCTGCCCATTTCATTTAAAATAGGCCTCTCCTGACACAAGTATTTCCCCATCGTGCTTTATTAGCACTTAAAACTCGCTGATATTGTAAATTTATTTGTGTTTTGTCTGCCATCATTGTAAGAGTATCACCTCTATTAAGGCAAGGACTTTGTCATGTTCACTGTTGTCTCTGCAGCACCCAGGAAAGTACCTTTTACAGAGATGGAGATTAACAAATATTTGTGATGAATACATTGACTAATTTACTATCTACACACAGATTATCTGTGGGCAGAGGATAAAGAATAAGATTTTTAATGCATATTTAACAGTGCAAAGAGCCATGCACTAGAGAATCATCTGACTCACAGTGAACCTATACAGCATTTGTGCTTTCAGGTGTCAAAGAGTAACGCGTGTGTGTATCTCTGACCAAATAGGTGGGCACGTTATTTAGAGACCTGTGTCTAAGCCCTAGAGTACAGAACCTAGAAAATGACAAAAGTGCATGACGTGAAGGAAAGTGAGCTAGCAAGACTGCTCACCGCACGTGCATTTCCAAGGATACAGTTGTTCTTGAACAATCGCAGTCAGTATATCAAAATAAGTGCTTTATTGAGTAAGGTAAAAGGAGTTGCTGGCGAGACTGTAAATTCTCTCCCAGAACAAATGATAACTGAGTCCAGGAGCCCTTTTGTCCTGGGGGGAGGGGGGCATAAATTTTCTGAAAGTATCTGTCTCAGGGAATTGCTCTGCATTCATCATGTCCGCCTCCTGCATCATTCATGAATGTCATAAGAGTCTAAAGAATTGGCACTTCATAGTGAAGATGATTAAATAGCCATTATGCTTGTCTTTCCTGCTGCGCAGTGCTTTTAAAGAGATCCCATTCGGATTATAGCATACCCTTCCAGCCTCTGCTCATTTCTTGCCTCCCTAGGTATCTAGAATCTAACCCGAGGAGCACTGTGTCATCAGCTTACACTCGTTACGACTGAACAGATCTGTGGACTAGCACATCAGTTTGCTTCTTCACCTATCATAGAGACCTGAGAGTTTGGAAAACAATGCCATAAAGCTCAAAGTAGATCCTTTTCTAGGGAACAGAGAAATTTCAGCTTTAGCTTTGATTCTGAAATGACTGAACTGTAACTTTTTCAGATATGTTCACTTCTCTTTGCCTTCACTTCTTTATGGACTAAGAATAATGACTCAGAAGAAGACTACTTTATCTATGATTTGTTATTTTATATATTCAAATACAAGGCTTCAGATTATTGCATACCTCATAAAGGAATTACATGCAGAGTAAATACTGATGTAACTGAGTATAAGATATGGGCTCTTACTTCTGTCTCCCCTCCCCCACATCATGTGCACACGTGTTAAACCTGTTCCATAGTGATTCTCACTACCCAAGCAATACCTTTAAGTGATGGAATGTAAATAGATGAATTAAAGTTGATCAATTAACAAGTTATTCTTAAGCACCTACTTTAAAGGCAGCAGAAAAAATATAGAAAGGGCACTGGCGTCTGGAGTAGAGTTCTAATTGGCTCTGCCACTCATGAACTGTGACCTTGGGCAAATTCTGTAACCTCTTTGGGTTTCAGTATTTACATCTATAAATGAAGAGATCAAACAGATGCTCTCGAATTCTCCTTCCAGCTCTTATATCACAGGATTTTATGTGTCCAGGATGGGACTCAGGCATCATTGGGATGCAAAAAAGCATGTGACATCACCATTGCCTACAAGGAACTCATAGTCTAATTATGCCCATGCAAACTCTAACCATTTCCAGCA
>NW_011888813.1:2478726-2483344 GCF_000151845.1 Pteropus vampyrus
CAAGTTATTCTTAAGCACCTACTTTAAAGGCAGCAGAAAAAATATAGAAAGGGCACTGGCGTCTGGAGTAGAGTTCTAATTGGCTCTGCCACTCAAGAACTGTGACCTTGGGCAAATTCTGTAACCTCTTTGGGTTTCAGTATTTACATCTATAAATGAAGAGATCAAACAGATGCTCTCAAATTCTCCTTCCAGCTCTTATATCACAAGATTTTATGTGTCCAGGATGGGACTCAGCCATCATTGGGATGCAAAAAAGCATGTGACATCACCATTGCCTACAAGGAACTCATAGTCTAATTATGCCCATGCAAACTCTAACCATTTCCAGCATAACACGGGTACTGGGTCTGTATTGTCATCTTTGACTGGGAAATATGGATAATTTTTTAAATAATCGTGTGATCTGTGGCTGAAACAGAAGATGTTTTTTTGCTCCTGTTGTTTGTGGGCTTCTCCCCCAAATTTATGACTTTAGGAAGAATGTTTACTTAAGGTAAAACTCTGCACACATGCTAAGGGATAAGTTAAATGGGTAAATTAGGGAAATGGGACCTTTACTGGTTGTGACCAGTAAGAAGACTCCCTTCAGAAAAAAATGTGTTCCCCTCTTACTGAAAAAGTCATACCAGCCCTGCCACTAGGTCACCATTTGCTTCAACACAGTTAAACCCCTTGAGCCTAATTTGTCCCCTAGAAGGAGCCTCTTCACTCCTTATCCAGGCATTCTCTGGAAGTTGGGGGGCTGATTGAAATGCCTGCCTTGGCACTTTCCATTCTGTTGCTCCAGCCATGTGAGTCTGATTCGTTCTTGCTGCTGAGTTAAGAGAGATTAAACGGAGCAAAGCTGTTCTCTTAGTTTCCTGATCTGCACCATAGCAGCCAGAGTCAGAGGAAATGGGGACAATGGGAAGGAAAGTAAATTCTCAAGAGTGATGTGTATGCGATCTCTAGCAAGCAGACCCCGTGTTCACATGGTGGCTTGGAATACTAGGTCATTGCTTTGGAGAGTCTTCCAGTGCCCAATAAAACCTACCACCTATGCGACACAATGTGAGGCAAAAGCTGAGGCTGAGAGATAAGGGCTGGCAGGATATGTGGCTGAATAAAGAACTTTCAATTTCCTTTACTTAATAGATGGGCAAGTTTCACATCATTAAAAAAAAAAAAAATACCCACATCAAAAACTCAGCTTCTAATCTGAGTGCACATGGGCAATGTCTGAATCTTTTCACATGATTGACTTAATCAGAAAGCCTAATCTAACAGGAAGAATCACTGTATTAATTTAAATATGGCAGGTGCTATCTAAGTTTATTGCAAGAGCTAAAGACCAATTATCTTGTATTTTTTCATAAAATTGCATTTTCTAAAAAGAGACTGGTGTGTCTGAATATATCCATCATAACAAATCTTTAAGCTTTGATGGAAGTGACTGCTGTTTATTTGCAGAATGTCATATCTGTACTGTCGAATCAATGCTAAAGTTATCGTATTAGAACTAAGAAGAGAGTCTGGGAAATTAGTTTTTTATAGACTTGCAGCACGGCTTCATGAATAAAAGTGTAAGGCCAGGTGTAGAAAGGGCCTTACTCCAGGACCTGATAATTAGAGGGCAAGTTTTTAAAGCAGAAATAACATAGTCACCTCCCACTAGGTTCAGGGTCGAAAATAAATAAATTGTTTTCATCATCAGGACCTGAGGAATAGGCAAACTTTCAAGGGATGGGGAAATACTGAGGAGAGACAGAGAGACTGAGATCGAGGATATGTTTGAAATATATTGAATTAGGAAGGTGGGATGAAAATCACCAAACATTAGCAAAGGGCAGTTGTCTTGTTACAAATAATAAAGGAAGAAAAATAGAAGCTATAAGCTGAGCCTTTGAAGAGAATAAAATATTAAGAAAATTAGGAGCTTATGTACTCAGAGGAAATCAGTTGTAAAACTAATTACCAAAATATTACATAATAATTCAGTGATGCATTTGTCCATTGATAAGAAGGGAGGGGTAAAGTTCTGTTGGATGAATAATGAAAAATGGCTTTGAATACCAGGAGCTGACTTTGATCCATTTTGGTCTCTTATGTGACTCTTGGCTCTACTATCTTTGTTTTAAGAAGAGCAATATAATTTTCCCTAATATTCCTGGAGATTAATTTTATTCAAAAGACTGAAAATGTTATGTATATTAAGCACATAAACATATACAAAAACTATATTAGGCCTTCTAATTAAGTCAACCATGCGATAACATTAGACATTGCCCATGTGCCCTTGGTTTACAAGCTGATCCAATACTTGTTTATCTACTAAGTGAAGGAAATAAAAAATTCTTTATTCAGCCACATATCCTCTCTGTCCTCTCAAATCAAATTGCACCCCACCCCAAGTTATGCACACAAGATAAACAACCTAAGGGCTCAACAGGAGAAGAGTGCAAATTAGAGCCCATCACTTCATGGAATATTATGGAACCATTTATAATGACAGATCTAATAATATAGAGAGAGATTCAAATACTATAATAGAAAAAGGATGCAAAATTATATAAGCACTATGATTATAACCAAATGCAAACTATGTTTTTCTATAAATGGAGACCAGGAAGAAAGGCCAATAGCTATAAATATTCAATGGGTATTATTTTAGCAAATCAATTTGCATAATATTTCAGGTTTTCCAAATGCCAAATAATATGTATTTGGGAAATAGCTTAGCAAAATCTGGGTGCATTCTATGATGACATAATAGCACCATCTCACTTAGGGCTTAAAATCATGGCACTGGTCTTTTATAGTCCTAGAGTTCTAACTGAAACCTTAAATCATTATCCTACAGGCATCAAAACTCAATAAACCCAAAACCAAACATCATTTTCACATCCTAAGCTGTACTTCTTTTTTGTCTAAAGTTTTATTTACCCAAACTTTAAAACTCTGAATCAGTGTCAACTCCTCCCATTTTCCTTCCCCAAGTATCCGATGAATCACGAAGTCCTTTTATTCTTCACATCTTTAGTATCTATCTACTCCTTTCTCTCATTTCTCACTCTCACTGACCCAGTCTTAGCTCCCGCCTTTGATGTCCAGGCTATAGCAATGGCCTCCATCTAAATTCATACGGAGGCACTTTTGTTTCTTTCCATCTACCACACCACAGCCAAAGTTACTTTTCTCAAACACAGGTAAGATCATCCTTCCCTATTGACTGAAAAGTAGTCATTTTCAAACGTTTTAAACATTAAAATTATTCATCAAAAATTTTTATATTGGAGTGACTATACCATATTACTAAATAAATCTTATGTGTTTCAGAAGTTAAAAAAATTGATGGAAAATGCTTCAACTCTTTGAAATGAGTAGTTGAAGGAGGTATTATAACCTTCTTAACCATGGGGAAATTGAGGCACGGCGAAGATAAATTATTGTTATAGGAGAATGGACCACAATAGTTGCTTTCTTCCTTTTTCCGAATTCCAACATTTGTTTTATGATAGAGATATATATGTCATAGAAGCGAGAGTCATTATCCTTCAAAATATTAGCCAACATTTCCAGGAAAATTACGTTTATGAATTAGAGTCACACATCCACCAAACTCATCTGTTTATAGTCCTTGGTCCCTCGAAAGTGTGAAGTCGCCATATATCAAGCATTAAAATCAAAGCACTGGAAATAAGCAACTACTCTTAATGTGTATTTCTTTTTCAGAGAATATTCAATACTAAAAAATTCCTTAATTGCTCTTATTAGAGATGATATTTCAAAGCTGTGGAATAAAAGGAGGAAAAGGAGACAGATGAATGTGCTCCAAACCTTTTTATTCTAAGTATGTCTCATGAGGTGTTATCAGAAGGACTGTTTTTAAAATTGAAAAAAAAAAAAAAAGCTACAGAAAAGACTGATGAGTAATTGTAAAATGATCATTTTTTTTTCTTTTTATTTATGTTTTGCCTAAGGACTTTGCACTTAGTTAATGCTCTGTAAAGTAGAGTAACATTGCTATTCTTAAGTATGTTGCATTAAATATATTTATCTACTATATATTCTTTTTAGGTTAAATCTAAGGTATAGAGATAATGATATAGAAAACTAAAAGTAGTTTGCAATGCGATTTAGGAACGATGGGTAACATAAAAGAATTTGACTAAAAATGGGTGTGATTTTATAACGAGCCTGCCAAAAACTCACCAAAGACAAATTATTCAAATGTCTTTGTGGTTAGATTTCTCTTGTAAATTGGCAGCTATGTTCTGTTCCATCATGAGAGATATCGTGAATCCTAATTGATAAGTATTTATAAAATATTTCCACATTGAGATGAAATGACACAAAGCTGAGATGGATTAATGAGCAGATGCCTGAGTGACAGTGTGAAGATATGAAACTAGGTGGGCCAAGTTTTATTGATTAATTCAGCAACATTTATATTCTGAGCATCCACAATGTTGATAGAGAAATTAAATAGCCCTGTCCTCCAGGAACTCATGGTACAAAAGGGTTCTGGATTTTCATTTTGTTAGACTATAAAGCTTATTTATTTTCTTAAAACTGAATACTGTGTAATTTCTTAGGAATTATTTTGTTTTTCTATATAAGAAACTAGCTCGGTTAT
>NW_011888813.1:2484714-2496352 GCF_000151845.1 Pteropus vampyrus
TGTCTGTAAGCACTCTGGAATGTGCCTGGAATCTACGTGTGATTTTATCTTACTCAAACTTCAAGGTAGCACACATGTATATGAGGAATCACAGAAGTGAGCCATCTCGGTAGTTGGTATCCGATTTGGAAATCACACAATTATTTAGTTCCTTTTCAGACTTTCTGGAAAATCCATGGTAACAGTCCCATTAAAAGGTCCAGCCAAACGTATTTGCAAGAACAATATTTACACATATACGTGAAGAATGATATTTGCCACCAGAATTAAATAATGGTGGACTATTTTTTACTCATGTAAACAAAACGGGTTAATAGGTAGAATTTTACTAGTTTTACCCTTTTCTTCCCCCCACCAGCTCCTGTGGAACTTTTCGCATTAGATACAATATATAAGAGCTTCACTCTGTGCACAAGTTTGCATTCCAGTTTTACCAAGCAGATTTTATACTACACTAAACCAGTATTTGTTCTTCTGGGAAGTCTTCGAGTCCAAATCTTTCTTCTAGAATACTGGGACATGCTCTGAAACATTACCTTTGTCTCGTTCTGGCTTCATGCTTTTTTGTTTCTAATCATTCTCTCTTCAAGAGAGAGGAAGAAATTGCCGCATGTGAAGGGTGTCCTCACCTTGCCTGAACCTTGTTTAAGAAAAGGGGCTCACCTCTCCCTGAGGATATACTTAACTCTTAGGTAATGCTGTCAGTTTCTCAGTTAGCTAGCAGTAAATCTGATGATTATTTCTTTGCCAAAGATGAAGGATGTTCTTTAAGATTGATGAAATTTCTTTCTTAATGTTCACTCCCTTGAGTTTTGCTTTATTTAAGGCTACTTTATCATTGGTTTTGGTGTTTATTTAAAAAACTTCAGAGTAGACAAATAGATCACATAAACCATGCATTCCATAAGTAGATTGCAGGGCCATTTGTGAAATCTATATATCACTTATCGCTTATCTTGTACTCCCCAGTGGCTCCCTCTGTAATGTGGAGGTTTTGTTCTTTGTAGTTTTTGTTTTGTTTTGTTTGTTTTTTAAATTTTATTTTATTATTAGTTTCAAGTATACAGTACATTGGTTAGACATTTATATAGTTTATGAAATGGTGCCCCTGTTACTCTGTCTTCCCTCTGGCTCTACACCTAGCCATTATCTTACTGCTGACTGCATTCCCTATGCCTATGACCATGCTCCCTATCCCTATGACCATCTATCAGCTACTAATTTGTACCTCTTTATCCTTTCACCCCATTCTCCCAGCCCCCTAACCCCCCTCCCCTCTGGCCATCACCAGATTGCCCTCTGTATTTGTGAGTCTGTTTTTGATTAGTTTGTTTCTTGTTCCTTAGATTCTGCATACAAGCAAAATCATATGATATTTATCTTTCTCTGACTTATTTCACTCAGTATAATAACCTCTAGTTCCATCCATGTCATTGCAAATGGTAGGATTTCATTTTTTTATGGTTGAGTAATATTCCATTGTATATATGAACTGTTATATATATAGCCGTTCTGATAGGTGTGAGGTGATATCTCATCATGGTTTTAATTTGCATTTCTCTGATGATTAGTGACCTTGAGCATCTTTTCATATGTCTATTGGCCATCCGTATTTCTATTATGAACCCTCCCCTCCTCCCTGTGGAGCTCTCAGTCTCTGGGGATTACTTTAGGGAAGCTCCCTCTCCTGGGTCAGCAGGACAGACAGAGTCAAGAAAGGGAAGACCTGGTTCTACTCTTAGCTCCACCACTTAACACCATGTCAGGTCATTTCATCTCTCTGAGCATCCATTTACCTTTTTACTAAAACAGTAACAAAAATATTTGCCATTAACATTTCAGTGGGTATTGGGGGAAGAGGCATCAAATGAGATACTCCCAAAGAAAGCAATTGGAAAACCATTCAATGGTATGAAAATGTAAGGTCCTACTATTATGAACACCCCAAAACAACCAGAAGTGGGAGGGGAGAACCAAGTAACAAACTAAATAAAAGCAATTAAGTTGCTGTCTTCTCTAGGCCATCAGTCATTACGAGATCCTTGAGCTTTATGACTCCATTTACTAGAAGAGATGTTTGTCAGTCTTTCCATTTTGGGTATTAGCTATATAGTAATTGACATGAATAAACAATAGTTTTAATAGTGCTAACTACATCTACTAACATAATATATTTTAGGTCATCAATAGCACACTTATTTCCCAAAAGGATTTATCAATTTACAATAAAGAACACAAATGTGGATAAGGTTGGTGAAAGAAAAATAAAATAGAAATAAGGAATAGGAATCTGAAATACTAGAGAAAGACAAACATATACCTTAGCTTCATTAAATTTTGTACTAAACTTCTTAGGCAATGTTCAAAGAGCACCAGAGTAGGAGTTTGACATTGCTTATTTTCTTAACTTACCTACCCGGTGGTTTGCACGTTAAGACTTATTTTATTACTTAATTTATTATTCTACCCACGACACTTGTCTACAAGTAAATTATCTAGTTTTCTTTAAGTTTAACTCTCTCAAGCTTCCCCTGGGAGATGCTTACAAACTCGTTCCATTTTAACACCAACTAAAAATTATTTCAGGAAAAGCCGATTTGCTTTTTTTTTTTTTTAATTTTAAAAACATAAATATACAACCAACATTATATTTAAATGCCTTTCTGGAACCACTTGATCTTTGATTATTTGGTGGGGAGAATAACAAATTAATTTCATGTAGTCTATTGTATTTTATAACCAAACTTTCCTTATTTCATACGCACACGCGTGCATGTGTACACGTATATATGTATATATTATTTTCATAGCTAACATAAATCTTAAATAGGACCATGATTCTATTCCTATAGACAATCTCTCAAATAAGTAATATGCTATTTGGATATGGGTCTAGAAATCTTGAAACAATGTCATGATGGCAGGACCATGAGGTTTATAAGTCAAAACAATAACAATAATTATCCAAGGGGTCCTAAATAAAGAAAAGTTGAGTTGCCATCAGCAATTAAATTCTATTAAAATAATCAGTATTAGGCATCACAGATTTAGGAACTATTTATTGGAGAAATGTATGGACTAGAAAAAAAATTATCTTTAATTTTCCTTGAGAAATCATAGATCATCTATTTAATCAGCTTATTGTATAACTGCTCCCCAAGACTCCTTCATGATTTCTGTGAAGTCTACCCTTTTCCACCTGTCAATCCCACACATAGAATATACACCAAAACATAAATATTCATACCCTTACATCCAGCTCTGTCAAAATCACCATCAGCTCCATCTAGTAAATAGCTAACCAGTTATAAAAACAATGAGCCAAACTCATTTTGGATGCTTTTGGAACAAAAGAAGTTGTGAATTGAATGTCATACTTGCTCACTATTTGAAGATGGGATATATCCACTTTATCTTGGTTAATGGTGACAGTCTGGAGATTTCATTCCTGAAATACTGTGTGGGTTGGAACTCAGCAAAGCAACCTTAGCTGCTTGCAAACTTAAAAATCCTGCAATATTAAATGACCAAAATGCCACCATGGTAATTTTTCTTCAGTTGAATTGATCGCTTTTTTACTAGCAAGCAGAAAATTTACAAGGTCCTGATTATTAATAAATGTAGTATGATTTTAGCACCAGTGTAGTAAGCACGGTGAGAATCCAGTAATCAGAACTACTAGGCTCAGGGGAGAGAAAGCAAGTGATATGCTATCGCATGGCTCAGCAATGAAAATCTTTAATGGATCAGCAATGAAAATCTTTAATGGATCAAGGAGGGTTCTTATAGTTCTTGGGACAGTCCCGAAAAGTTGATTTGTAATCTGCATTTTAAAATAAGAAAATTAACTTTTTAATTTGAAAATGTAAACCAAAATAATTTTATGTTCCCCCTGGGACTCGGCATTTTATACTAAAATTAAATGAAAGCTCAAATTTATGTTTAAAAACCATGCAAAGCTAAAGAGAAAAAGAATAACCAGTTGTCAGAGTAAAAAGTTGTAACTATTAACTTCCT
The DNA here is from genome assembly GCF_000151845.1 of Pteropus vampyrus. Lineage (NCBI taxonomy): Eukaryota > Metazoa > Chordata > Mammalia > Chiroptera > Pteropodidae > Pteropus > Pteropus vampyrus. Next base: position 2,488,732 of record NW_011888813.1, read on the forward strand.
CTAAAGCAAACATCGGACTAATGGAACATTCAGGGTCTTTATTCACCCTTACTAGCAAATTCAGTACCCAGAGTACATATCTCAGTATTTATTTCTACATTGCAGAATAAGCCATATACTAAGGACTTTGTATCTTTTATGCTCTTTTTATCTGCAGAGTTAGAATTACCTAACATAGATAATAACAGAAGCAATACAAACAATTTTTTAATCAGATTTTATATTTGCTTACCTTAATATTGTCATAATGGGGTTTTGGACTATTTTTATTTAAAAATTGAAGCCATGGTGACCTCCTAACCACTATATATAAGAAGTTGTATATTTATCTTTTAAAATGCTCTTCCTCTTTATATTCTTTATATTGAAAATTACTGAACAAGGGCAGTGAGTAAGTAATATAAGCAGAATAGAAGGTTTGTAAAGTTATCTGTATGGTGAGAAGACCAGACTAGCTTTTGAAAACATGCCAAATCTGGGGGCTATGGCTTTGTTTTCATTTCGCTTTTGCCTTAGGAGAAAATGTGAAAAGCATAAAGTACAGTCAACTTTGCATCATTGGTATAGCTTATTTTGTAATTATATTAAGCTATAAATGGCATGTAGTGAAGACAGACTTTTTGGAGGCAGGAATGTTAAGCTGGAGACATAAAGGAGGTGCCACTTATTTAAGTCAGATATTTGGGTATCGGTTTACAGACAATGTAAACAAGTGACGTAGCCCATAGAACAGTTGGGAAGATCCAGATGATGAATTTGAAAAGGTTTTGCAAACTGTAAAACATCATGTATTTATGCCGCTGTTATCAACTTTCGACTTGTTCTTTTCATAGTAACAAAATTATTTCTTGATAGACTATAGATTTATTTCTGTAGTAGAATCTGCCATGTATTTCGGATAGACGAGGGTAAGAGTTTATGAATTGCCACAAGATGTCATAGACTCATTTGCATTTTTGGTGATTCTACACATTAATCACTAAGTAACTTTCAGTTTTCCAAATAGAGAATAAAAAGAATGGTGATGACATTTGTAATCATCCACAGAAGGGGAATTATTTAAATTCTTCACAGATGGAGAGATATCAAGGGTAAATCATTGTAGCCACATTTTTAATTTTAAGAAGCTTTGAGAGTGTTCGTGGATAGTGAGGAGCAAACATTGTTTTGCATATGGAATTAATCATAAACTTTCCATACCACAAGCCCAGATTCTCCAGATGACTATGGAGGACTTTTCAGATACCATCGCTAAGGCCTGAGAGGTTCACGAGAGGAAGATAATGTTATGTTACATGTAATATATAAAATGAGCATATTGGAGCAGCTAAACTAGTGACCTTTCAAAAAGGACAAATTAGATTTACATGCCTCAGAATATAATGTGGCTTAGTGCTTAAAGGATGACATATGACATATTCTCCTATTTCTAGTCTCATAGCAGTTTACTTGATTATTTCTAAATGAGCTACATAACTCATTTCTTCTTTAAACAACATAATTCAACCTAATATTCTCTGTAAACCAAATGTAGACCAGTGCTTGAGAATTTTAGCAAATGCTAAAGATATCTGAATGCTTGTCTAATGTTGCTTTAAAATAGTTTCAAGGATTGGACCGTGTTCGCTGGGAACACACACAATACAATCTGGTGCCAAATGTTCTCTGAACTTTGAGATAAGTAACATATGGAAGTACTCACTGTTGGTAACATACATACAACCATAGGAACTGCAATGGTGTAGTCTATTCTAGCTCCCAAATCTAAATGCTTTTCTCTAAGTTCAGATTTTAAAACATGTTTTTTTAAAATAGAATTTTTAAATTTGTTATGAAACTGTTTTCTTAATTTTTCTTCCAGCTTTCTTTCTAAGTATTTTTAAATTAATATCTTCTTACTAACCCCCTGGGTTTGTAAATAATAATAGTAAGAACATAAGTAATTATTGTAAATAGCAGTAAAAACACCGATAAACCACCTCATCGTAATTGACAACACCACTTACCATGTGCAAAATTAATTATACTGAGAGTTTTCTTCCTGTCTCCTGTATCTTCTTTTTGTAATTTAGTTTGGAGAAGGAGATAGAATCTGTTATATAATACCAGATAAACACTGCCGCTGGGGGAAAAAAATAAAGTTAATTTTTAAAAGGCCTCTGGAATTAATTTTTATCACCTTTTTTAAATTGCAGCATAATAGTGAAATAGGCAAATGCTTTAGTCATGTAAGTTAGTTTTCTCAGGCGACAGCTTTCTTTCCTGTGGGGCCGGTAGCGATGCAGGCATGCAAGGAATGATGGCTTTGGATCCACGTTTCCTTCAGTTTTGTGACATGTCTCTGGAACTGCTCCCAGCACCCCTGACCAGAATATCCTGACAGCTACGAGTTGGAGGAACTAGTTTTCTCTCTGGTGCCTGTCCTGGCAGAGAGAGAAAATTAATCTTGCTCTTGAGGAAGATGGAGTTGTTTGTCACACATTCCAGAGCTCTCGAACACAGCATGTAACTTGCCCTCTGCCTTTGGGCAGCAGGAATTGACGGTGGAAGGAATGTCTCTCACTAACATCTGCTTTGTTAGTACTTCATTTAGCTGCATCTTTAATTTGGAGTGACAGTCACCTTTACAGGCTTTGGAGGCCATCCCTCTCCACAGCTGTCTGTGCAGAGTCTCAACAGTGTGCCTACCGCTATCACCACACCATACTGTGCCCTGATGGCTCCCTCTCTCCTTGCTTTCGCAGCTGGCGCTACGTACATCTTTGGGAAGAGTGGAGGCCTCATCCTCTACACCTGGCCGGCCAATGACAGGCCCAGCACGCGCTCGGACCGCCTTGCCGTGGGTTTCAGCACCACTGTGAAGGATGGCATCTTGGTTCGCATTGACAGTGCTCCAGGCCTCGGTGATTTCCTCCAGCTTCACATAGTGAGTACCTGGCCTCGACCTGGATTCTCTTTCCTCCCTGGCGATCTGAGTTGTTAACCCAGATAAATGCAGGAGAACATTCTAGGTAGACATGGCAAAGGGGCACAAGCTTGTAAAAATTGCCTACGTCTGTTGGCACCATATCCAAGGGGTGGTCTGTGTGATAAGCCTATTCGCCCATTGAGACACGAACCGTAGAATGCCTTGGGAATAAAAAAATTAAAAACTCTTCTTGTCCAGACACCCTCCCTGTGTGGTGTGACCCTTCGTGAAATATTTAGCACACTCCTTAGATGTCAGTGAGAGGTTTACCTGTGCGGTTCATCTTTACCTGGTACAAGAAGCGAAGCCAACGTGAGCGTTGATCTCCTAGGCTGGGCATCACACAGCTTTCCTGTAAAGGGCCAGACGGTAAATATTTTGGTCTTTGCGAGTCATACAGTCTTTGTCAGAGCTATTCAATACTGCCATTGTAGTGTGAAAGCAGCTGTAGGCAATATATATTTTAAAAAGTGTATATGACTATATTCCCATAAAAATGTATTTATTAAAACAGGCTACAGGTTGTACTTTGGTAACCCTGTCCTAGTCTGCAAACTTCCTCACAGAGATATAAAGAGTATGTGATGAAAACTGAGGCCAGAGTGGATGGGGCAGAAAGGAAACAGCACAATGACCAAAAGTCGGTGTGTTCCTGTGTGTTGTGGAGTCACATTTTGCTTGTGTGTATAAGCACCTCAGCCACTGCCGATCATTAAACACAGTGCAATTCTACGAAATTAAAATGATTTGGAGGGAAAAAATTACTTCGTTATGAGGATAGAAAATACTTTTATAGCAACAATTAAACCCATTTTATCACCTGTGCAGTCTGCAGTTAAGAAAGTAGGCTAAAGAAAGAGATGATTCTCATCCATAAGGACCCAAAGTGCAGCCTCCAAGAGCAAAGAGAGGAATTGTTCTCATTAGTTAGCAATGACAAGGCTAGAAAGAATGGATTTAATTTGGAGCAATAAGAATTCAGCTTAAATAGCAGGGGGGGAAAGCAGTTTTAGAAGAAAGATCAACTGGGGATTACCACCAACCTCCAAAAAGGAGGAAAAGCAACATTTATGGGGGATCTTTGAATCCGAGCTTTGCTAATGTGCTGGTCTGCTGAGGGAAGAAAGCAGAGGGTGGGCTTTCATCCTGGTTTCCAGAGCGGAGGTGGCTGCCTGGCTACCACCACGAGCAGCGAGCTCAGCCCTCAAGGTGGTCCCCATCTCCAGCACCTGCTCTTCCAACATGCCTTGGAAACAGGAACAGCTTAGAGTGGAAGGCTTGAGCCGGGAGCCTGTCTAGTCTCAGCGTGAGCCAGAGCAGGGCAAGACTCTGCCTAGGAGTGCAGGGAAGGACTCGTTAGAAATGATCGCCTTCAGAATGTGGAAGAGGGGTCTCGAATAGAGTCGTGACCCTCCAGTGCTTTCTGAGATGCTTCAGGAACTATGTGGCACTATGAGCCTGAGCTTGAGCATTTTGAAAAGCCATGCCAAGGAGCACAGAGGAAGACAGCCGTAGTTAGTACAGTTTATCTTTATTTGGCCTCTAGGAACTACCGTAATTTACAAAACTCTGTGAGATTTATGCTGCATATAACTTAATGACTATTTCATGGCAACTATAACTAGGCGATTATTACCAGCTCACTTGCATTTTTGTGATGATTTATCTTCCTTTCTTGTTCACTATGACTTACTAAGAAAAACATGATTTGGTGCAGCCATGAGCATCTTTTCTGAGTCAGATAATCCGCTACCAATTTATGCATTTCTCCCATTCATGTTTTGGAGAGCATTTAAGAGAAATGTTTTCTTATTTTCTGACAGTTTACCTGAAATCGGCACTGTTTTTATAAAACGAAGGTGAGGAGCCTCGGGACTTCTAGGTTGAACCATAGCATTCCGTTTTAACATTTAACAAGCAAAAATACATGAAATTTTACTTCAAAATGCATAGAACCCCCACTGTTTACTTGGACTTATTCCAGAGATGCTGCCCTTGTTTAATTATTCTAGAAAATCCCAGCAGATTGTCCTGCAGAGCTTGGGTTAGAAAGGACATCATCTGCTCTTTTCAGAGAAAAGCAAGAGAGACCCTACGATGTGAAGAAACCTGAAATACCCGTGGCCGTCTCGAGCACGGGATCGCTTCATTGGTCTAGTGATTTCAAACCATTTTTTATTCCCTAGTGAATTATTTCTGGTGTCTACCAGAGAGAACAACTGTATGCGACTGTATTCTGATAAAAATTTATTTTTAAGAACAGATTTCAGGCTGTACTTGGATGGCCTCTGTATTAGGCTGCAGATGTCCTCATAGGGATGTAATGAACATGTGATTAAAAACTGAGACCGGAGTGGGCGGGGCAAAGGGAAGGTTCCTTACCACACCCGGAATCAAGGAGTCCAACTGGAATGTCAAAAGACTTGATTACAAAACCAGCCTCTTGTTTCGGACGTTTACACAGATGCGTCAGGAGAGTGAAGGCATCAATATTTACTAAGATACTGTTCTATGACTTTTACAGTCTGTAAAATGCGGATTTGTTTATTGAATGCAGTTTGTTTCCTTGCACTAAAGAAAATTACTCAGAAAGAAAAGAATTTAAGGGCCATTAATGAAAGTGGAAAGGGGTGGGCAGGAGTGGGGAAGATGTCATTCCCCTTTGCAGTTCCCTCAGGAGAAAAGAAACCCACTGGAGGAAGAAAAAAAAAAAAAAGTGACTGTAGATATGAAAAGGAGATCAAAGCAGGGTAAATCCCAGGGACAGGGGACAAAATAAAGAAGTGGGCCCGGGAAAGAGAGAACAGAGCTGCCTGCAGGTGAGCTCAGCAAGGGTTCCCATGTGGGCACAGCTTCTGCCAGTGTAGATGTTAGCTATGGAAACATAGAAGGAGTACTTTGGTGCTCCTGCTGGTTGTCAAGCCAGGATGGATATAAGTTGCTCAAAAACAAAGTGCGAACTCTGAAATTAGCAAGCCTGTGCCTGTATGTCTGTGTGTGGGGGCGGGGGGAGGCAGAGAGAGAGAGAGATAGCGAGTGTGCATGAGTGTGTGAGCAAGAGAAGGTGAGCAGTAGAGTGAGAGCAAGGAGGGAGAGGAAGAGAGGCAGGAGGGAAGGCGAGGGAAAGAGATTGAGGGTTTGTGTTTTAGAAACTGGCGTTGTAGGCAACTCCTAAAAATTCTTGAAGGGTTTTGAGCAGCAGTAACACTGTCAATGGAATAAGCTTTTACCCCCAAGTTAGCTTATTTGAAGGAAGAGAAAGTACCCTTCCAAGAACACCAGGGAGTCTGACCCTGAGCTGAGCACCCATTCTAGAAGAGTCTTGCCTGCTGTAGAGTGCTCGGAGCAGGAATGGCAAACAGGCTTCCTCTTGCCTGCAGCTCTCAGTGCCTCTCACTCTCTCACTTCAAGCTTTATATTGGAGAGATTTGTGAAGGCAGCAGGCAAATTCAGCAGATAGGAGTTCTGGCTTCCACTAGCCGTGTCTGCTACCTGTGCACCAGTGGGACTCGGTGGATGGATATAAGCTGCGCATTTATGACACTTGCTCTAGGCTACACACTGTCCTCCCTCACATACCTGACCTTTCCTATTTCTTTTTCTTTGTCATCCTGAAATTTCCATGCCTTAAAAACTCTAGGAAAATAGGTGTCTTCTTAAACTCATATTCCACTGGAGTCCCTGGAATCATTGACTGATGGGTTTAAGGCAGTCAGTCTCACCGTGGTCTTCACCACACCAGCCTAGGGTCTGCTGCACTAACGGAATTTGAGTTTTGTTTGGAGACTTAGGGAGAAAGGAGGAGAAATGAGCATGACTAATTCGGAGACATATATTTTGGGGACAGCAGGAATAATGTGGAGAGAGCTTCAGCAAAAGGAATTCTTGTTGGTGTAAGGTAAAGAATTGGTGCAAAGAAAGGGGGACACCAAGGCAGAGATGGAGGTGCTGTGCACACAGTTTTTCCTATTTCACTCAAATTATCTGTTGTTCTGGCCAAAGGAGCTCAGACTCTTCTTCCTTTTGTTTTTTGTTTTTTGTTTTTTTTTGTTTTTTTTTTTAAACCTTAAGTTTTCTACTCATCTAAGCCTCATGGTGGTTAAATAGGCTTTGACAATAGTGTTGAATAAAACAAGAATGAGATCGTTCAAGATCAGAGAAGGCCAAGAGATTGAAAAATTCAGACTGTTTCCTTCAAATTAGCTTACTTTTTTTTTTTTTTTGGTTCATACTTCCTTGATATACTGTTTTTTTCTGCGTCAATTATTAATGATGATATTAATGAAATCACGGAGGAAATGTGTTTGACAAAGGCAAATGATCTTCATTGAAGTATGCGTGCGTGAAATGAAATTCTGTGGAAGGAGAGTACCTTAAGACAGAGGGATTTTTAAAAATTAGTACTTCAAATATATTAGTTCTCCATGAAATCTATTTCTGAGAAATTAATCTGCTCAACATTCTGAGAGAAGCTGCTCTTACTTGCAAGTGACATCTGCCTCTCGACCCCACATCTAGGCTCTGTGGAGCTGTGTCGTGTTACACTCACCTTCATTTATACAATAGGGAAGAAATTGAATAAGACCAGAGAAAGGATTACCATGAAGCGCTTGCTGTTGCTGTCATGAAACCCTTGACAGTCTCTTTTTACCA
>NW_011888813.1:2496402-2498909 GCF_000151845.1 Pteropus vampyrus
CAGGCTTCCTCTTGCCTGCAGCTCTCAGTGCCTCTCACTCTCTCACTTCAAGCTTTATATTGGAGAGATTTGTGAAGGCAGCAGGCAAATTCAGCAGATAGGAGTTCTGGCTTCCACTAGCCGTGTCTGCTACCTGTGCACCAGTGGGACTCGGTGGATGGATATAAGCTGCGCATTTATGACACTTGCTCTAGGCTACACACTGTCCTCCCTCACATACCTGACCTTTCCTATTTCTTTTTCTTTGTCATCCTGAAATTTCCATGCCTTAAAAACTCTAGGAAAATAGGTGTCTTCTTAAACTCATATTCCACTGGAGTCCCTGGAATCATTGACTGATGGGTTTAAGGCAGTCAGTCTCACCGTGGTCTTCACCACACCAGCCTAGGGTCTGCTGCACTAACGGAATTTGAGTTTTGTTTGGAGACTTAGGGAGAAAGGAGGAGAAATGAGCATGACTAATTCGGAGACATATATTTTGGGGACAGCAGGAATAATGTGGAGAGAGCTTCAGCAAAAGGAATTCTTGTTGGTGTAAGGTAAAGAATTGGTGCAAAGAAAGGGGGACACCAAGGCAGAGATGGAGGTGCTGTGCACACAGTTTTTCCTATTTCACTCAAATTATCTGTTGTTCTGGCCAAAGGAGCTCAGACTCTTCTTCCTTTTGTTTTTTGTTTTTTGTTTTTTTTTGTTTTTTTTTTTAAACCTTAAGTTTTCTACTCATCTAAGCCTCATGGTGGTTAAATAGGCTTTGACAATAGTGTTGAATAAAACAAGAATGAGATCGTTCAAGATCAGAGAAGGCCAAGAGATTGAAAAATTCAGACTGTTTCCTTCAAATTAGCTTACTTTTTTTTTTTTTTTGGTTCATACTTCCTTGATATACTGTTTTTTTCTGCGTCAATTATTAATGATGATATTAATGAAATCACGGAGGAAATGTGTTTGACAAAGGCAAATGATCTTCATTGAAGTATGCGTGCGTGAAATGAAATTCTGTGGAAGGAGAGTACCTTAAGACAGAGGGATTTTTAAAAATTAGTACTTCAAATATATTAGTTCTCCATGAAATCTATTTCTGAGAAATTAATCTGCTCAACATTCTGAGAGAAGCTGCTCTTACTTGCAAGTGACATCTGCCTCTCGACCCCACATCTAGGCTCTGTGGAGCTGTGTCGTGTTACACTCACCTTCATTTATACAATAGGGAAGAAATTGAATAAGACCAGAGAAAGGATTACCATGAAGCGCTTGCTGTTGCTGTCATGAAACCCTTGACAGTCTCTTTTTACCACTTTCAAAATAGAAGGTCGGAGAGAACTGGGCAACAATTAGCTTTTCTTTATGTAGTTACTGCAGAGTATAAAAAAGACATCCTATTAATTTCTTTCTCCCTGTGTGTAATTTACAGTTAATCCTCTTGGATTCATTTTTTAATTATGAGCCTTTCAGGAACAGTGAAAATTTATGTGTCAGGGCATCTATTTTGTTTGATAAGAATCTATAACCTTCCCCAATGGTCTCTTTCCTGACTTTCAATGTTGATAACTTACATAAAACGGCGTAGGAGAAGAGAAAGGATTGCTGTCCAGACTGACCACCTTTTCATGATGGTGAAATGTTCTCCTTCCAAAACACCGCCCCTCCCCACCCCGCAAAAGAGGCTGGGAGTATTCTCTCAGCGTCCTATTTGGGGAAATCAGATATTTCTTAAGCTTGGTTTGAATAGTACAGTTTTTCTATAATTTATAGCATTTGAAGAGACTCCTGGAGGATAAGTGGGAGCAGAGCTGAAAATGATAAATGGTCTGTTCGTCACATCTGCTGTATATATAGTTTGCTGGCCTGGATGCTTCATTGGGCCATCTCTGTGTGGGGTATTCACAGCAAACCTTCACCGTTTGCTTGGTTAGTCTTCAGTGAGGCGAGGTGGCTTAGATTCATCTCTGGATTTGGCCAGTGGCAGAACTGGATTTGATTCAGGAACTGCATTTGAGGGAATCTGCAGAGGCGTACAGAGGAACGTTGGCGTTTCTGAGACCGGTAAAGCAAGTAAAGAGGGAGAGAACAAGAAAACAGCAGAAGTGTCCAACAGAAGCAATTTCGTTTCCCACAGAGTGCTGCGCACTGCAGGTTGGCTCTGTGCTTCCTTTAGTGCTATTTGTTCTTAGTGAAAAAGGCCTCTTTGGGTTTTCTGGGCTTAGGGGCTTTTTCCAGATCATTAGCCACTTCTGTGGAGAGGGCTTGCTGGGGATCGTCTCTGCAGCTCCCAGCTTAGCCGTTCCATCCCGGCAGAGTTGGAGAAGAAAGTGGGAGAAGGGAGTGGAAGAAGTGAGGATTTGATGAAGTGACTGCTTATATAAGCTGGACCAGAGGTAGCTGCCTGCATGGGACTTGGTGTGTGATTTCTCAGATCTCTATTATTCTCAAGGTATTTCTATCTAAATCTGTTTACTTTGATTCCACACTTGGTTTTGTGAGGCAGGCAGCCTGCCATAGTGGAAAAA
>NW_011888813.1:2500404-2516819 GCF_000151845.1 Pteropus vampyrus
GATCAACCTTGACTTTCCTAGAGCTAACAGACTGGAAAACCACAGTAATTAAATGTGAGCAATCAGGTTTTTTACACATTATGAGATAATGTATATAAAACTCTTGCAAAACTCCTGGTATATAATGAGCTTTCAATCATGGATAGCTTTTAATATTATTGGTACTTTTTCTTCAGTTAATGTTTTTTAGTCAGATAAAACAATGTATTTTCTTTTCCTAAATAATGAATGAACTTTAATCAGACCTCTGGATTTCCACTGAAGTAGCATAAAATTCTAAGGAGGAGTCAGGATGCTACTGATTTAAAGCCAGCCTCGTGGTAGCCTGGATGACGGCAGTGGTCAAATAGCTAAACGAGTTCTGAATAGCAGAGGCTTTTTAGACACGTGAACCTAAAGTGCAGCGAACAAAGCGAACTCCAGTCACCATCAAGTGAGTGCTGTGGCTCACATGACTTAATGGCAAGCCAGCCTTAACACCGTTGGCTGGATGAATTATCTCACTGACCCACCGCTTACACTGTTACTAGTCATTACTCCTGGGGTATTGTTCAGTGCAACAGGGCAAGAAATAACTCATTGACTCCCTGAAGCTATAGATGATGGATTTTCGATCCCTGGCTGCATTCAGAAAGCATGCAAGCTCACCGTACTGAATGGGGAATTCATTAGCCAGCCACCCCATAGCATCATATGCTTAGATCCTGATGCTGCCACTACTGCTGTTTCAACTTGTTAGTGTTTCCCTGATGGATGGCAGAGGGAACTGTATGACTGTATTAGCCTCAAAGATAATACTGACAGCCAGACCTGTTGTTTCCCAGCCTGAGATGACACCTTTGGAGCCTAGAATCACTTACAGACACTTAGATAAGCCCTGCTGATTGACCAAGCTAAACTTCATCCCAGAGTCAGTTCATACCCAGGAAACAGGAGATTGGCAATTAAGTCTCATGTCCTATTTTTGATTCCTCAGTTAACTTCTTTTAATTTAGCTTATTTTCCTACTCCATTTTAAAATGGCAGGTAATTTAATGGCATAGTTGACTATTTCCCACAGTTACTTAGGACTATATCTTTAGAGATCGTCTTGTATTACTACCATTGCTATCACTTACCACTAATATTTATTGACAGAATACCAGGTACAAGACACTGTATAACAGCTGCGTTTACATTACATTGTTATATGCCCACAACAACTCAATGAGGTAGTCATTATTAGTATCCTCACTTTGTAAAGGAGGCAACTAATGTTTAATGAAGCTAAAGAATTTTCCCAAGATAGCACTGCTAATAAATGGCTGAGCAGGCCTTCAAATCCAGTGCTGAGTCTTAATTACTATTATACTCCTAATAAAGGTTTCAGAGTAGAAAGTTTAGCAGTGATAATTTGAATTCAACACATATTTATAGAACAGCAATTCATTTGGAGTTGTCGGATATATAAAGAAATTTAACATAAAGGAGGGAAATAAAAATTGTGCATCTAACTTAATTTTAAGGCAGCATTGACTGTATACCAAGGAGGGTAAAATATTATTGTTTGCAGAGACTAAAGAAATGTTCATATACAGGGTAGGTCAGATTTTGACATGTGGAACCTGAAAAGAGAACATGCCCGCTGAAGATACCTCAAAAAGAAAAGGTGAATATAACCTCAAAAAAAGGAAATATAGGCTCAAATTAGTGAGATGTTCAGTTTGACCAGAATAAATGGCTTGAGGGAAAATGCAGACAGTATGGAATAGCAGAAAGAACACATGTTTTAGAGGCAAGTAGTCTGTGATTCAAGGTCTAGCTCTGCTTCTAGCCAGCTCCATGACCTTGGATGAATTGACTGCTCCATAAAATAGACATAATAATAATGCCACCTTGCAAGTCTGTGTGAAGATTTATAATAATATATGTGAAATTGCTTAATGAGTAGCTGGTCCACAGTAGAAGTAAAACTAAATAATTACGATTTTTTGTTTATTTTTTTCTTTCCAGGACTTCAGCCTGTAGTGAGAAGTACTTGAATGCCATACTGATAGATTGCTTTTGAAAGCAATATGATGTTGAAAGTTTTTGAGCAGAAGATAAAATGCCCAAGGCTCAATTTTTAGGAAGATTACTTTGGCTGTGTTGAAAGAAGGTTTTTCACTGGGTTGAAAGAAAATAGATAGCAGGTTATTGTTTAAGTGGCCCAGGAAAATAATTTTAAAGGACTTATTCAATGATGATGATAATAGGAAGATAATGAGGACGAAACAAAAGGACATTTCAGGGACAGAATCAACAGATGTTGGATGATTGATGAGAGAAGTAAGGAATGTCTGGAATGGGAAGGTTACGATTTCATTAATAGTGACAATAAAATGGACATATTAACAAAAACAAAGTTTCGGGTAAGGTCAGCGTTTGACTTTGGTGATGCAAAACATAAGGCATCCAAGAGACAATCTCTAGCTCTTTCCCATTGAAAATATGTGATGAACTCAGATGAGAGATACAGGCTAGAGGTAGGGATTTAAAATTTTTCAGACTGGCAATGACCATGGAAGCCCTGAACAATGCTAAGATCTCCAGGGAGATAAATGAGTAGGAATTTGTGTGTATATATAACTTCATAAGATGAAGAAGGAAAAGAAGGAAGTTAAAAAAGAAAAGGTTAGAAAGTCAGGGAAAACCTAGGTAGTGAAGTTTTACAGAAATCAAAATAATTGAGAAAGGTTTTCAAACACATGTATTTCCAGAGCTATTTTTTTTTCCCACACCTTTTAGTCACACCTCTTTACATTTGAAATGAATTTGTGGGAACGTCTTCTTAGTATATAATGGTATTTATTATGGTATATAATCTTTGTCATTCCAGTTTTCTCATTAGTCGTTCTGCATTTCTTCCCTGGGTAGTCATCATGGGCATTATTAATTCAGAGCCAGAGACTCAGGGTCCAGCCCTAGCTCTGCCACCAGCTAGCAGTTATCTTATATAAATGGTGGAGATATAGATACTGTTCTGCCGACCTCATAGTATTATGGGGAAGATCAAGCGAGAGAATGCGTATGCATGTGCCCTGTTACCATTGAAAGACCTACAAAATCAATAAAATCGTTTTCATAATAACATTGGTATGCCTACCACCCAGAAGAGCTCTTGGTGCATAGAGATTGTGGTTGGAGACCTGGAAATGAGGACCTAAGAGATGCTAAAATGGTTGTATTTTTCCATAGGAGGGTTAGCAGCACGACAAAGGGTAGATCAGAGCCAAAATGTGGATGGCTCAACTGCCAGACTTCATGAACTGCTGTGGTCCTTAAACCAAATTTTTATTTGGTATGCGTCTTCAGACATTTCCCCTTACACCTTGGAGCATCGCTTTGGGGAAGGCAGTTTGGATTCAAGGTCATGCTACAGTTCCAAAAACAAATTCTCTGATCCCGGTGATCACCATGTGCAGTGAGGCATAGACTCTGATTACCTTTACCATTATCTTAGCTCAGATAGTCATAGATGTTACTAAGAGTCGTAAAATTATCACACCTTTTCTTAAATGCAAATCTCAGTACTTAGGTTACTAAACTCTTTTGGAAATGAGCTCTCCCGATTGGCTTTTCATGGCTATGAACTCATATTCTTACCTGGTGGCCAGTATATATTTTTTAAATCACTTCTGTATTTGCTGTTTTATTCAATGTCCAGGCGGTACGCTAGCCACTTTGTATATATCAATTTATTTAGTCCTACAACACTGTCAGATTTGTGGGATTGCCTTCATTTTAGAGATTAAGAAACTAAAGCTCAGAGGATTAAGTAACCATTTGTTCACAAGGTTAAGGGAAGGAAAGAGGACCAAAATATTGGTAGGTTTGATTTTAATGTCATATGCACTGCTTTCTAAATTTACCTACTGAGGTCACATGTGGTGATTTTAGCAGGACCTGTAATATTTTTTTTTTCTTTTTTAATCCACGTAGTCAAGAATTGTTAGCAGAAATAGAGGGATGGAATGTAGCGTTTTGGCTAAGGTAGAATACATAATTGGGACTAAGTCACTTTCTTTTTGGATTGAAAGAAATTCTTCATTTTACATTACATTTTATTGCTTCCCAGTATTTGCTTTTGTCTCAACAGGATTAAGGCACCCAATTATGCCTAAACTGCTTTCTTAAACACCCCTGTGCAAAATGGGCTTGGAAACTGAGCTGAAGTTTTGCAATGTGGTAGGCCATTAGGTTCAAAGGTAACTTTTGTTCCCGAATTTCAACAAAATCCTTTCAAATGTAGTATATCTGATCAGAGATTATTGGATACATTCATTCTCATATTTCAGTGTGTGATAAATGTCATATTAGAAGTCTTCAGATATTCTTGCTTGAAAACCCTAAATGATCTCAAATAATACAGAAACATATTTGGTCTCTCTGCAGTCAGTATGTATGTATGTATGTATGTATGTATGTATGTATGTATGTATGTATGTATTTGTATTGCTAATTTAAAAACAAGTATAAGTGTATTCATAGCAGCCCTGGGCTGTCATTCACTGGTATGTTAACTACTAATGTCCAGTGGCAAAGTATTGTAAAAACTTGAAAATAGACATTTTTACTGGAAATCACATCTCTTGAAGTGGGAACAGATTCCATTTGATTTGCCCGACTTGATGCCCAGTTTTTAAGGTTATCAGTCTTTAATGTTTGCTACTTAAGTCAGCAGTACTGGAGCTGATTTTGTCGCTTGGCTAAACAGAAAAGCTTAAATTCAGTACTAAAGAGTGAAAGAGGAAAATTAGTCTGGTGTGAGGTGTTTCCAAGAAGACAGTGCATGAAGAATGAGGATCTTCGACTATCCATAAAGCAGAGCTTTCTTTTTTAAAAAAAGACAAACATCTCTTTGGGATTAGTTGGGAATATATACAGGTTCATATAGCAAGCGGTATCACATGACAAACTTAGCTTTAGATGAGAAGCAGGTGGAAGGAATAGAATTCCCAAAGTAAAATGAGCCAGACAGGCAAAGGTTAGTAACCTACTTTAGTGAAAAACAATTTATTCATTAATTTTTCTGAGCTGTTCCTGCTGCATGTCAGGTAAGTTCTGGATACCAGAGATACAGGAGTGAATGAGATAGACA
The DNA here is from genome assembly GCF_000151845.1 of Pteropus vampyrus. Lineage (NCBI taxonomy): Eukaryota > Metazoa > Chordata > Mammalia > Chiroptera > Pteropodidae > Pteropus > Pteropus vampyrus. Next base: position 2,505,524 of record NW_011888813.1, read on the forward strand.
AACTCCCTGTCTTGTGAATCTTACATGCTAGTAGGTACTTCAGTGGGTACAAGTGGGTACAAGCAGCCAGAACCTGAGTTTTATAGAACTCTGTGAAAACATGGTATCATGTATGTTTAATTAACTTATTAACAAACTGGTGAATTGCCACCAAACTTTTATTTTCATCTTTGTATCTTTCTCTGTTTCTCAAATCTCCATATGAAACTCTCTTACCCTTAAATCGAAAAAGAACAGCTACCTTAATAGCTGAGGTTTCTGCTGCGACCACCATATCGAGCACTCTAATTTGTTTTCAGTACCAAAAACAAACAAACAAACAAACAAACAAACAAACAAAGACGAATAACATCTTCACCCCCAATTTCTTTTCCTTTTTCTTTGAAATGACTGTCACCATTCCCATTGTTTTCTTTTGAAATCGTGCAAGGTGCCTTCAGAACATCTATTTTTCATATACAGCACTAACAGAGGGGAAAAAAAGACACACAAAAAAATCTACCAAATGAAAACCTGCCCTCCCAGAGAGACAAACTGTACCACTTCTGGTGTACTTTCTAAGCCTACCTAGACTGTCATGTCTACCTATTGACCTAGAACCTCTCATCCTCAACCCCAGTCATTTACAAGATCACCCCCTGTGGTGACAGTATCAGTACAAATTAGGTTTTTCCCTTCACTTTACTGAATGCTATGGGAAACAGAATGGAACCACATGTTTCCCCTTGATTCACACCCAAACACTGCAAAACAGAGTGTGTGCTTCCTCCTTCAAGCTGTGTGTGTGCATTAAACACATGCAAATATTGGACTGAAATGCAGACACAGTAAGTCAGCACTGGGGAAAACCAAAGAAGTCTTTTTCGTTTCTCTAAATCTCTATCTTTTATTTGAGCTAGCTCTTTGTAGAGATTCAAAGAATGTTATTTTACAATAATTCTCTAAACAGCACTTAAATATTTCATCTAAAATTGGGTATTCACCATATGATAACGGATCCCCTTTTGGAACTGGGAAACTCATCATTAGCACTTTCTTTATAAATTACTATCAATTTTTTATAAAGACAACAACAAGAAAACACTTTATGTTCAATGTGATAAAACAGAGATGGCATGATGGTCAGGTTTTCCCTGTTTCCATGAATTGCTTCTTTGTGAATAGTGTTTGGTGTGAATAGTATATTAACAAAGGGGTCTCCTATGGTATGGACTCCGACCCTAGGCCGGAATACCAAACTTCTCTTTGAGGGTTGCAGATTGATCTCTCATGTCCTCTCCATGAAAACAACTGCAAAATAGTGAGACTTCATGCCCAATTCTTTGTACTTAGTTGTATGTGACACAAGCTGGTCAGAAGGTTTTGTGTGCACAGTGACATTTCTACACTGTGGAGGCCAAGGTCACAGGATTGACACAAAATAGTTCATTTTACACAGCAGGAAAATTGTGTGTGTGTATGTGTGTGTGTTTAAAAAGCCTAAACAGAACAACACTGTTATGTTAGCTCAAACTCTACTGACCACCAAAAGCCACCTTGTAAACCTGACCTAGCACTGACCTAGATTTTGGAAACGTAGCCACTGCTTTTTGCTCAGCACCTTCTGGATTCAAACTCTCACCAAGTTGTTGTGCATGTCCATAAGAAGTCACTGTTCTGCTTGCTTCTGTCTTTAGAGTAGTTGATGATTTGATTCCCTCTAATGGAGACTTTCTACTGTTCCTGACGACTGCCAGTGAGGCCAGAGCCAGCTGCGCCCTCCTCACTGGTCATGAACCAGGTCAGCACACTTAGATTCCCGCACATATATAGGGCAGCTCCGTGGGGCATCTAAAATAGAACTATTTCTGTTGCCCCAGCACCTCCTTCCTTCCGGATTCATTGGACAAAAGAGCAAGGATAAACTCTTTCCTTCCTTCTCCTTCCCCAGTGTTTGGTGATTCTGCACAAGCAAGCCCACTTTTCCCACTTGGTTCAATCACGCCGGTCCTGGATCCTAATTCAGAGAACGGGGCGTCCCTTGTCTTCCACATGTCAGTGTGAGGGGTTTAGAGACTGGGCTCAGCTAGTGTCCCTTGAGTTTCCTCTAATACACCAATATATTTTAAAATTCAGATATTCCATATACAAATTGAGACTTCCAGTTTCTCAAAAATGACAAGATTCAGCTACACTGGGCCAGACTGCCCTATGTGGCTTTGATCAGCTGGAGACCAGTTGATCAACATTGGCTGATTTTATAGCCATACCCTCTCCAGTCATCTGAATCTCTACCCAATCTCTGTCACACATGTCACCCAGCTTTTTCATTCATCTCTTTGCCTGCAGATATCCGATTTTGTGACTCCTCTCACACAGTTGTTTTAACAGTTTGGGGCCTTTGTATATTACATATAAACAGTCCTCCCAAACATTTTCAGAGACAGTTTAGGAGAGCTTAGAAGTTGACTTTCCCATTACTATCTTAAGGGTACATATTTGCCTACTCAGAAGTATTCGGAGCTCAATATTCATATATTTCATGTATATGATTTGTTACCTAACATAACACATTTAATGGTATTAACTCAGTGGTTCAACTTATTTGTACTCTTTTAAGAACCTTCATATTGAACATTGGCGGGGAAGTTGGGTATCATTTCTTAAAATATGTCATTACCTATAACATGCATAAAGTACACACATTTTTTCCTATATTTTAATTCATAATTTTACAATATCGGTCAGAGTTTTCTTGACTAGTCTCCTCTTGCTAAGAGTCTTTACATAAATCTCTGATTCCTCAGCCTTCTCTTAAAGGGGCCACCTCCTCATGGGTGTTTCTGAGATCTCTGAATTCTGACAAGAGTGAAAGGTGATGCATTATTGAGAGACACAATTGTTAATCCCTGTTTCACTCAAGGGCCTTGGGCTGTCGATACCAAAATGTTTCAGATGCCTCCTCTGGGGATTGTTTTGCCTGTTCCATTCCTCAGATAGTCAAGAATTCCCTTCCCTTTCTGCCCTTCCGGCTTCTGACAATTTTACCTAAACTTTTCCTTCCATTGCTTCAGGCCATTGCTTCCAGTCATATCATCTTCTGAGACTATGAATAATTCTTTCCCTTCAATTATATTGTTACCTTGAAGGTATTTATAAGCTGTGATCTCGTCCCCTGGAGTCACTGCTTTGCCAGACTCAGAAATATAGCTCCCACCACCTCTCCGCATATGTTTTATCTTCTAGCCTTTGTAGCATTCTTTTTTTTTTTTTTTTTTGAGCCTATCTTTGTAGCTTCTCTGATATTTCAATATGCTTCTCAAACTAGAGAGGTCAGAATAGCACATCATATCCCAGGTATTACTGTGAATATCTGATTTTAGAGAGAGAAATCAAGGGAGAGGATTACTTCAAAATCGAACTTAATCTGTTTTGTAACTCAAAATATAAACAGAACGGCAAAGGAAGCTAACAGGGCACTGTCAACATGCTTCTGTGTATTTTAACATACTATTAGAATAATCCTGGAAGCTTAAGGGGAAACAATGGTTTTTCCAAGAGAGAATATCTTACTTCCGTTAGACACTTGAACCTGTCCTTTAGGCTAAGATATTCTTTAAAAATCCAGGCTTCAAATATGGTTTTGTAATAAGAAGTTTTGTTTTGTTTTGTTTTCCTATAGAAGGAAAACAAATTTTGGTCTTGTTATTAATAATATTATCTCTGCTTCTGTGGTTTAAAATTAAGAAACATCATTAGGCATTTAATTTTAGGAGGAAACAAGTCAAACTGGAAAACGAATCCCCTTGGTTACTAACTTTAAGTTTCAGTCCATGTCTAATGGCACTGGGAGCATTTCATCAATGCGGCAAATTGAGTATAGCCTCTGAGGGGCATTGCAAAGAGCAAAAGCCAAGATTAGCTCTCTGTTACCACGGTCCCCAAACATTTTTGAATGTCCACACATACTAGAAAAAAATTAACCATGCAGAACATGTAAGTAAGTAAGTAAGTAAGTAAGTAAGTAAGTAAGTAAATAAATAAATAAATAAAGTAGAGCAGGGTCTCCAAACTCCAGACTTCAGACCGGTACCAGTCAGTGGCCTCTTAGGAACTGGGCCTCACAGCAGGAAGTGAGCAGCAGGCAAGCGAAGCTTTATCTGTATTTGCAGCCGCTCCCCAGCACTAGCATCACGGCCTCAGCTCCACCTCAGATCATCATGCATTAGATTTTGATAGGAGCACCGGTCCCTGGTGCCAAAAAGGTTGGGGACCGCTGATGTAAGGTATGAATATACTAATATGTTGTTTACATTATGAAACACACAGAAACACCAGAATTTTTAAAGGATTAGGTGTTTCAGTATTTTCTCTCATAACATCAGTAAATCAACATTGGCACCCCCACGAGATGCCTCCCCCACTTTGGTAAGCACTGTTCTCGTGGGATCACCAGGCAACCAGCATGATCTGCCATTCTCAGCATTCCCAGCAGGAAGCCCGGCATGAGCAGTTACATGCTGGAGGGTAGCTAGGAAAACAGGCCCTTCAAATGCTCATTTTAGAGATGAAGATAGGAAGGCCCAAAGACTTACCTCCTTAGGTCACAGATTTGGTTAATGAGGAAGCCAAGGGCAAAACACAAGCCTTGTAATTTTCAGATTGGAATGCATGATGAAAAGACCAATTGTTCTATCTTTGCTGGAATTTGATGAAAGTGGAGATTGAGCTCCTTGATGATGGAGGAGGAGAGGGTGAGTCACTAGGTTTTCTTAATGGTGAAGTATTGTTTGCCTAAGTGATCTCTGCTCTTTCATGTTACTTCTATTATAGGTTCTCTGTCTCTTTCCAACTTAATATTCAAGCTTCTGATTTACTATCAGACCTCTTTAACAAGAGAACAGCACAGCTGCTAGAGCCACACTTCCTGAGTTCAAATCCTGACTCTGTTACTTAGCAGTGTCTCTTAATAGCTCTGTGAGTTTTGGCAAGTTACATAATTTCTCTGTCTCAGTTTCCTCATCTGTTGAAATCGAAGATTATAAAGTTTCATATGGATTGATGTGAGCATTAAATGAGATCATACCTACCTGTAAAGCCCTCAGTGCGCTGCCTGACCCCATCCTAAGTGTACTTTAAGTGTTGCTATTATTATTATTAGCATTTTACTAATAATGCCTCCCGAAAGCTTAAAGTAACTTGCCCATATTATTGCATTTCATTTTGTAGCATGCCCTCGTGCTAAACAGAGAAAAACATTTTCCTTCCTACTTTACAAACATGTACACTGAGGCTCATGTGTATGCTTATGGCCAAAATCAGTTCTGAATCTGAGGAAAGATGCCCAACCTCGCATTCCCTATCAGACCGTATTTACTTTCAGGAGGAAAACAATGATTCACAACCCTATGTAGCAGACCAGAAACACAGACTCCATAATTTTTTTTTCTTGTTCCCCTGAAGCATCTCTTCTGTGCATGGAAGCTTCTATCCTGCCAGAAGCCCATCCAGCCTAAGAACAGCGGCAGCAGTGGGATTAAAGGGGTGTGCATTCATCGGTCTGAACTCTCAGCTGTGTGAGAGCCTGCTACAACCTTAATAGCCACCTCACATAACTAGCTTCCTCCACCCCCTTGCAGTGTTTCCATTTTCTCCTGCTTTCACGATGAGGGAGTGTTATTAAATGATAAGGGGGCTAGCTTTCTAGTTATATATTGTGAGAAGGTGAGAAACAATGAGTGCTGTGACACATTGGAGGGCATGTTACTGCTGATTATGGGAACTTCGTATCAGAGAGCAGATCATGGCAGAGGACTGCATCTGGGACGCTGCTGCCTCCCTTCCCCAGAGGGTTATTAATGGGCCTTCATACCTGGGAGGACAGATTACGATGTCTGGGGGACGTGATAATTACAGATACGTCACTTATCATAAGCGGGGCACCAGCACCTCGGGCTGGCAGCTCTTTTCCATGTATGAGGCAGGCTCCATGCTCCAGAGACAAAAGAAAAGTAGAACTTGCTGTGGTAACCTTATGCGAAAGAAGCCATTTCAAATTGTCACCATGGGCGTTGATTGACCATTGGTATTGAAAAGAGAGAGAGAGCTCACTAAATAAGAGTGTCCAATTTAGAAGTCGGGTTGTGTTGGCCTATCTGCTTGTACCAGGATTAAATTATATTGTTTATAGGTGTGTGCACACTTTCCTTTCGGAGGCTTGTCTTCAGCTGTTGATGCCTTGCGTTTCTCTTCATACTTTTCCACCTGCTCATAGCCTTACATTATAGAATGGATAGAGGAAGTAGGTCTCAGAGTGCTATGCATGGGTTTCCTGAGCTTCTGAATGGGTGCCAATGGCACATGAATCCAATCAGATAAGTCTCAAGCCACACCTGTCTCCTGGCTTAGAAGGAAAAATTATTTGTAGAGTTTGCACAGGTAAGCCAGGTAATTTAGCACCTATATTGGTTTTGAACCACCTACCAGACACATGGCTCATTTTACTCAAAGGCTTGCCCGAGAATAAATGCAAAGGACCTCCTCTTAGAGTTCCCTTCTTATAAAGGCCATTTAGGTTTTCCTCTTTATTACATTAATGTAGCTCATCACAAATGTGCGCATTCACTCCAGTTGGAATGTAGGTGGAAGCTGACCTGGGAGGGAAGAGGACCTTTTTCATGAGCAAACCCCAAGTGAGGTACAAGCCCAATTCAAATACGTTATAAGAATAAAATCATCCTTCAAACGGAGTGACTATTTTCTTACATAAATGCCTGTTATTTATAAAGCATCAACTCAGTGCAGGAGTGTGTATATATGACTGCATGTGTCTGCTTTTGTTTGTTTTGTTTTTCCCTATAATCCCCTCAATGGTATCAAAGGTAGAAACTATTTAATCTGCATACCCAGTTGAAGAGCCAAAATTCAGAGAGGTTAAATGACTTGTCCAGGTCTCTGGTCCTTGAAAAAGGCTGAGACAAGATTGAACTCCATATGTGCCTATAATCAAAACCCAGGTTCTTTTTTCTTCTGAGATTTCCTAATTTCCACACAGTCGGCTCCTTGAATTACACAGCCTCCACGCTTTTTTATTCTATGGTATGCTCACACCATATTGATCACTAAACTGGAAGGTGACAAGATGAAACCAAAAGATTGTTTTATCAGCTTTCCACTCATGTGCCAGAGCGATTCCTCTCTATATAAACAAGAGAGAAAGCCAGTCAGTCACAAGGCTTTAAGGAAACCGTTGGTGCTTACTTAAGAAAGTCTTGAGAATTATATACTGCTAGCAGAGACCTCAGCATTTTCCCAAAGAGTCATTAATACCTCTATAGAACTTGTTAGTACACCTACTGAACTTGAGAACCCACATCTATTGCTATTATTAAACTGACTTGGTCAACTCAGAAATGTTATCCAGAATTCTTAGTTCTTGAGTTCCTATGTGCCCAAGCTCCAAAAGAATCAATTAAAATTGCAGTTGAATGTTAATGTTGAGAAAAATAGGTAAGCTAGAAAAATCACTAAACATAATTTTATGCACCAGTAAGTCAAGAAAAAAAAAAAAAAAACACTTGAATTTGTCAATAGGTCCCTGTTCTCCAATGTTGTCTCTCTTTTCAAGGTGGTTTCAGTTTTAATACTAATGTATAATTTTCTACGATATACTCACCAGTGAAACTTCCAAAGATCTTATTGGTATAGTGAATTGTGTAAAGTCTCAGATTATTTTTGGCTTTCTATGGCTAGATACTCTTGACACATTTTTATCAGTCACATGTGGAAGTACTGTGACATTCTACCAGGCTTTACTGAATAATGTCATGTGTTTCCTCCCAAAGAATATGTACTCAATTTGGGGGATTTGTTGACTAATAAGTGTTTAAGGGCTTACATGGTGCTAAGTGAAGAAATGCTGAAAACCATGCGCAACATGAACGACAAAGTATTATTCTTCATGAGCAAACCGCCAGTGTGAGACAGATCAATGTGATGGTAAACTTGACCAATGCTGGGTGCCAGCAGATGAGAAGTGGACATTAATTCAGGTTGTGACACAGAGGTTGCCATTGTGAGGATTTTTAAATTCAAGAACTAAATGAATGATCCACTGGGAGGCAATGTCCACACAAATCATTACTGCACAAAAAGATAATTGCTTTTCTTGGTGAATCCTAAGAAAGGGCTAGGGCTTTAAGGAAATTGAGAGAGATTTCTTTTTTTTTTCTTCCACAAAAAGGTAATTAATAAGTACAACAGACAATTCAAAGCAAGTGAATAGAATCTGAAAGCTTGAAAGCTATACATTCATAATGGATTTAGAGATTTATAAGACTTTAGCCCAGAACAGTGCCTGCAGAAGTGGACAGACCTGTAGAGGTAACAGTGTCTTCTTGAGAGATACATGCTGCATCTTCTTTTGGGCAAGCATCCAAAAACATTTTGTGTAAAAGAGATATGCCTTCCTGCATAGCTGAGTAGCTAGAAAAGATTCAAAAAACAGGATTGAAGTGATCTTAAAGCTAGTTTACAAATGAAGCCTGAAATACACTCCACCATGGGATGAATGAGTGTGGATTTTACTCCATGATCTATCATGCTTTCTTGGACTATAAAAAGTGGGCACTATATCCATCAATAATACATTGGAAGATAATTTAGGATATAAACTCTGAGCCTCTTCATTCCTTGACTCTCCAATGGAATTTGGTTAGACAGACTATATCATTACTAAGCCTGACATTATAAGGTGTTAGCATTGCATTTGAACAAAATTTTTCACATAGTCTATAGTAATTAAAAAAGAAAATTTCCGGTCTTTACTGAATGACAACACTGGTCATACTAAGGACAGTGTCAAAGTGTCATAATTTCTTTTCTTATCTAGTTCCTTCTGCCAGACTACAAGATCCTTAAAGACAGGGTCCTAAACCTGTTCATCCTTATAAATATTTTTTGAACGAATGTTCCAAAAGTGTAATTGAATTGCAAACTTAGCAAATATGCATTAAATATATACTTGATGCCTGATATCTGAGAAATGGGTACATTTAGGAGACAGGAAAACTCTTAAATGAGAAGACTATTTCTGTTCTGTCAAAATTTCAAATAATTTCCCAGAAACTTGAAAACTGGTGGTATACAAAGAGCAGCAGAGGGAGGAATGAGTTTCAGTTTTATCAAACATGATCATCTCCAAAGCCATTTTTCTTTAAAGGCCTTCCACAAAGGTAGATAAGAGAACATTAAAATGGATTTTTTATGCAAAGAACCAAAAAGAGTTACCTTTGAAAGATGTAGTTAAAAAAGAGTTAAGTATTTAGAAAAAATAGGGATTGAAGTTGTTGCTTTGGGAAGACAAAGTTTGCAGACTTAGTCTGAAATATACTTTTCTTACAAATAATTTCTTAAATCTTTTTATTTTGAAATAATTTTAGATTTACAAAAATTGCAAAGATTGTAAAGAGAGTTCCTTTACCCTTCACCCAGCCACCCGTATTACAAAACCGTGGTCCATTTGATGCAGGATAGGGCAAACAAATTTCCCCAAGTGATGGGGAGACCAAGCCCTGTACCAAGAGAAGAGGGTCCTTTGGTAGAGAATGTAGAAAGAATTCAACACACATGCCAAAGTTAGAGCCAAAAGGAAAGATTATTAGAAAAGGGGGAACACTCCACAGACAGCACGGTCTCCTCTCAGAGACAGAGAGTGAGAGGGACCAAGAGAGGGTGGGAAAGATAATGGGTAGTAGGAGGGTGAATGTTCAGGGAATTCAGTTTTTATATCACTCTTTAGTTCCTGTGAGTTATTGTTTAAAAGACTTTGTTAACCCATTTCCCTTGATATGGACATACAGTGAGGAAAGGGAAGAGTCATGTGAAAAGGCAAGAATATGTAGAGTCAAAGGCCCGCTGCAGTTCCCAGCCTTTAATCCATAGGTCCCCATGGTTTTAGCCATAGGGAATGACTCCTGGTTCCTGTTTCCCCTTCACCCGTGTGGGGAATGGGTTGTTCGCAATCTCAGCAGAAATCTTCCTTTGTGCCGCAGGTGCCCTCCTGGCCTGGCTGCAGGGCTGATCAGCACATTGCAGTCTCTGAATGTGGCTTGATTAACATTTTTAATTCTCTTGCCTCCTCCCTACATTACATTTATCTAAACTAAGAAATTAACATCTGAACAATATTGTTAACTGCAGACTCTGCTCAGATTTTCCCAGTTTTTCAATTAATGTCCTTTTCTTTTTATGCTTCAGGATCCAGTTCAGGATACCTCATTTCATTTAGTCTTCACAGCACTTTGGTCTCCTCCAAACTGACACCCTATAAGTACTTTTTAATTGAAAGAATTATCTAAAAGTATATTTGTTATGTCACTTTCATTTTCTTCCCGTTCCTTTCTCCACTGAACGTGAGCATCAGTCACTTTTTTGGCTATTTACTCAGTTTATGCATTGATTATTTTTCTATTGCACATAATTATAAGTGTACCGATGTGGTCACATGTTGAGGATGTGCATCATACTCAAATCCATAGAGTACGCAAAAGTATTCCTCTAGCTTCAACACACTTCCCTCTCATTCATCATTAGGATGCAGTATAGAGTGAAGGTGGTTGAGAACACAGACTCTGGAGATCGACTGCCTGGATTTGAATCCACACTCCAGTTGTATGATCTTAGGCCAGTCACTTAATTTCTGTGTACCTCAGTTTCTGCATTTGTAAAATGGGAGTCATGAAAGATTAAAATAAATGTTTCAAAAGCACTCAGAACAGTTCATTGGCACATGGTTGGTAGTATGCATAAGCTCTTATTATAGTTATCATCGACCGTAAAAAATGAATGAAGGAAGTCAGTACAGGCTAGCGAACGATTCCTAGATTCTACATCAGAATGCCTAAGTTAATATCTTGGCTCCATATTTGGTAGATGGGTTTTTTTTTTTTTTTTTTTTTTGTATTCTGTAATAGAGATAATGATACCTGCTCTATGTTTTTCAAGGAGTTACATTAAGGATCAGATGAGATAAGGCATGAGAAAGGGTTTTGTAAAATATAAAACACAAACTTGAGCAATGACAGTGATGTGGGGCAGATAGGGGTTGGGGGCAGGGGGCAGAACAAGAAGGGCTGAGGAGCCTCGCCCTGCAGCCCAGATCCCGGCAGTAGCACAAGGTGTGTAGGTATATGGGAGTGGTTTCTGTTGGTCATAAGCATTGTATGGTTCATGCAAATATGACCCTCTGCTTAACTGAATAGTGTGGTATGGGAGGCAAAGCTACCTGGAAAAGGCTCACGGGAAAATGTTCCAGGCC
>NW_011888813.1:2517539-2551939 GCF_000151845.1 Pteropus vampyrus
CTGCGAAATAGGACTGATTATTATTACCATCCTACAGATGAGAAAACTGGAACACTTAGTAGATAAGAAAATTGTCTAAAGTTGCACAGGTAGTAATTCAGAGTTCTCTCGCGAAAGCTGCTCTATTCAGAATAATAGTACTTTTGATAATCAAGATAATTTATAAAGACCTTTACAGTGATAGTATTAGTCCATCACTACCCCAAATTAAATTGGTATTTAAAAAAAAAAAAAGCCATAAACAGTCATCACAGTTGATAGTAGTTATTTTATCTTTAAAAGGTGTCATTTCATCAATTAGTCAAATACTAAAATGAAAGGGATTAACTATAAACTAAAATTTGAAATGTTTGAGGGAGAGTATTGAGCAATGTTGGGATTTTTTTACCTTGAAAAAATCTTCATGGTCCAGTGATCTAAGAGAAGGAATACTGTCTCTGGCAAACTACTTTATAGAATTTTCTACTGAAAAAAGAAAAGAAAGGAAAAAAAAAAATCAGATCATTCCATTAAAGACCAAATGATGACCTAACTATGTATCACACGTACACATGAATGTGAGTGAGATCAGTTGTTCAGCTTCTAGTACAGTAAACAGTTATCCGATCTGATCAAAGGGCGGAGTGCTCTAAGAAATCTGATTCCCCATGGCTAACAACCAGGGATTACATATTTTCAAAGACTGGGAAAGCAGTGAAATGCCCTCAGCTAGACAGAACACAGTGTAAGCCTTCTTGGTTATTCAGAAGGGTTTTTGCACTGCCTCAGGCCTGTCATTATGAACATCAGTGATCATTGTGGGAATCTGGGAAAGTGCTAGTGAACAGGAAGCTCCAATTACAGAACCCTAGATAAAACAGCCTCTGCTCTAATTATACTGTGGTTAGATTGATGGGCCTAATGAGCAGTGTTCCTTAATCCAAATGTTGATTTTAGAATGAGTTAGAATGAGGGCTAAAACTATGTTAGTAAATTTATTTACTGGATTGACCGTGTGGCTCCAAGTAGAATTCAGATTAGTTCAACTAATATTGCTTAAGCACAAAACTAATGTCAGGCCCTGAGCTAGGTCCTAAAAAGGTCCCAAAAGGTGACAAAACCCTCAAGGAGTTATAGCCCAGTGAGGGAGAAGGAATTTTAATAATAATAAAATGACAATAATAGCAGCTGAAATTAATTGAGCACTTGCTAGGTACTAGACACTGTTCAACACTCTGCCTTTATTAATTCATTTACCTGCCTACCACCATAATTCCATGAAGGAGGAACTATAGTAATTGATCCTCTACCATGCATGAGGTAAGTAGCAGAGCAGGGCTTAAAACTCAGGTAATCTGATTTCAGAACTTGGGCCCAAAAGTCCCATCTTAGTATCAGAGAGAAGGTTTCACTATAAACATGGTTAATTTTAAATGGAGTGTTCCAGGCCAAGAAGTATAATTAACTGGAGCCAATGAAGCAAGATCATGATAATATTGACCTAACTCCCTTGTCCGCTTTACTCCAAACATTCTGTCCTCTGCCATTTTTCTGCCCAAATGTTACCTTATTAATGAAGACTTCTCTAAATGATAGAATTTTAGCAGCCCTTCTTCCCCATCCCACCTTCCTACAATCTCTACTTCTTAACTCTGCCTTATTTCCCTCCATAGATTTTAGCATCATCTGATATATATTTACTTGATTTTTGTTTGTTTGTTTGCCGTTTGCATCCCCACATTAGAATATAGGTTAAAGAGGTCCTTGTTGTTTATCACTAAATTCTCAGTGTCTGGAACACATAGGCAGTGTCTGACACATAGCAGTTCAATACATATTTTTTCGATTTGACAAATTAAAAAGACAGGAAGAAAATATGCCAAAATGTTAAAATGAGTGTTGTAAATATGATTTTTTTTAAAGAACGAATTTACCAAATTTTCTATAATGAGTGTTTCTTTTCTAGTTAGGAAAAGACAAAAAGGTAGACTATAGTGAAAAATTAATCACTAACTCGTCTTAGAAACTTACTGATTTCGTATTGTTATTTACATCACGCTTTTACACATAGTGAGATGTGATTATGGAGAACCCTTGGAAGAGTTTTATTTATAAAATGATTTTTCCTTTCCTGCTTACATCAGACAGATTGCAGCTCTGACCGCTCACCTGAGTGGGAGGTTTACTTATGGGACCATCTGTGTGAACAGGTTTCACTGGAATACCCAGTAGGCATCTGGAAAGCATCAGGGCCAAAACAGAACTCTTGATTCTCAACCTGCTCTTTACACAATGATCCCTGTCTCAATAAACCCAGCATCCACTCAGTTGTGTGAGCCAAAACCTTAGGATTCATATCTCCCTTTCCTAATGCCCATATCTATTCCATCAGAAACTCTATTTAGTCTTTCTCCAGAACACATCCCAAGTCAGACCACTTCTCACTGCTGTTCATTACCACTGCTTCCCATTTAGTAGAAGCTCCCTGTAGCCGCCCATCTGAATCTCATCTGAATCTTTGCAGACACTTTCTAATTAGTATCTTCGTTTTCACTCTTGTCTGATACCCCCCACTCCCTGCCAATCTTTTCTCTTTAACGCAGCCAGAATCACATTTTAATTTTAATCAGTCTCTGTCCTCCCTCCATTAAAATCCTAATGTAGCTTCATATGGTACTACCAATAACATCTAAATGTACTGTATCGCCATGGACTTGAATATTCTACAGGATCTGACCCCTCAATCCCCCCAAGGCCTCATCCTCTCCCACCACTCTCCTCCACACTCTGGACTGTTAGTCAGGTGTGTCTAGCTTATTCCAGTTTGGGGCCTCCCCCTTGTCCTGAGACTTCTCCCCCAGCACCATGGCTGGCTATCTCATCATTTAGATGTCAGCTCAGATGTCACCTTCTCAGACTGATCTTTTTGATCCTTCTAACTGAGAAAGCTCCTTTCTCCCTCCCCACCAATCAGTCTATCCCATGCCCCTTAGTTGTCTCCAATAATAATCTTTAATTAGCTAGTTCACCTGTTTACATGTTTAATACCTGCCTCACCCTGAGATGAAGGCACCATGAGAAAGGGGAATGGGGCTGTCTAAATCACTGCCCTGACCTCAGCACCCAGAATAGTGTCTTGCTCACAGTAGATGCTGAATAGTCACTGAATGAAGATATAAAAAATAAAATGAATGAATTTTTTGTGACATGTATATGGACTAGAGATGACGACCAGTGCAATTCTGATCATCTTATCTTTCATTATATCGGTTTCCTTAAACTAAGGCACGAATACTAAAAGAACACTTTGCTTCTAGGAATAAGGTCATGCTGGTGGTAGATTGGTTGATTGAGTGATTGATTCATCCATCCATTCATTCATTTGTCATTCTTCACTCATTAGTCATTTTTTGAGTACTTTCTCTATAGGCCTCCTGTAGTTGGCATTTTGCTAGTTATCTTCACCAAGTGTGTGCATGCGTGCGTGCATGTGTGTGTGTTTTGGGAGGAGAATCAAGTAAATAAAGAACAAATGCAATGCAAAAAGTGCTTTCAAAATAGCAGTTATGTATCTAGACTTATGTGCACATTGTTTTGCAAATGTAAGAAAGATGCCCCTGTTTCTGCTTCATGGAAAGTTAGTTTATAAGTATCTATCTTCAAATTATCAGAGGTTGATTTCTGTTATGGACATTTTTCTGACATTCGAGTTTTAACAGACATCAAATCTGGAGAAAAAGGAGAAAAAAAATAGAATTAGTACAGATGCTAAGGCCCATTCATTCAAATCCAATAGATACCATTTGAAACTAGACATGGGCCTCTGGTCATCTTTTCCTTCATCTTGAGTGAGGGATGCTGAAACAGACTGGGCTGGCTAATGTCTAATAGGGAACTGATAAATATTTTTCACTTGCCCAAGGGATAAAAAGTAAAATTAGTTTCCATTCCAAAAAAAAAAAAAATATTTAAAGGCCAGTTAAAATTACTGACTTCATGCATCACTCCGCAATTATAGGAAGCATTACTGCACCCTCTCCGTAGATGATTAGAATAATTGCTGTCCTTTCATCTTTCTCGTCTAACAACATTCTCCCAGTGCCTCCCACTTTCCTTTGTGTCTTAGCATGCTGCCTGTATCTGCTTTGCTAAGAGAACATCAAGGCTCAGCATAATTGGGCTATTTCCCTGTCATACCGGTTTGCTTCTAAATCTTCCTCCTCTGTAGGTTGCAGTGAGGTCAATCATATGCAGTCAAATGGCAGAGAAGAGATTAAAAATAAATATATCCTAGAACTAAATATATATCACATGCGAGCTTCAGTTACAAAGGGAACTTCTCTTAATATACCTTAGATCAAACCACTGGCAGTTTTTGTGCACCTGCTGGCAATCACTACAGCTTTGATTCGCAGTATGACAGGTACATGACTTATATTGGTCTTTTTTTAATAAGTAGTAAGAGATAGAAAGTGTTTCTATTAACATAATGTTTCCTACACTTGCCCAGTCATCAGAATCAACTGTGGCACTGGGTAACAATACGTCCCTACTGAATTAAAGGTTTTAACAGTCCTATAGATCTATATATTTAACAAGCAGTCTAGGTGATCTGATCATCAGGCAAAGCCTTAAAAACCTGGTGTTAATAATATTCAATTGGGTTGTTTATATGTCCTCCTGGGTGGGGTAATACCTGGATCTCTTTCTTTGATTAAATGTAGATTAAAATGCTCAGAGTATCTCTCACATTGAATTTCCCGAATGTCCACTGCTTGTACTGTGAGAGAGCAAGATCCATGTGGGTTATTGTGTGATGAAGATCTCTTTCTGTTTTTAATATTAAACTGAATAAATGAGGTCACCAGTACATCGTCTTCTTTATCAGTGTTACGACAATGTATGTTGACCTTGGGACATTTGTCAACATAGCTGCCTCACCATCTAAGCTCAGCCAACCATACTTCTAAAGCATTTGAACGTTTCATGTTGTAAAATCTACTTTGATAGAAGTTAAGGGTTAGAAAAAGTAACAGACCTCTAAAATATCACAGATGTCGTTGGAGGTCATCCATTATGACCTGATTGCGATAAAAATAAAGGAACAGAGGCCATTGAGGGACTTGCCAAAGTCAAACGGTTAACTTAAACTTAAAGGGAGAGTTTGGACTAAGTCTCCTGCTTCTGGGTCTGATGCTCCCCCTGTAACACCATTCCCCGATTCCTACAGCCAACAGGCCACCTCTCTGAGCCTCAGTTTCCTTTTTAGAACAAAGCATATTAGACTAGATCATTGACTCTAAAACATTGTTCTCTGAGACCCTGAGTTCAGTGGAAGTGCCTAGGAGGCCACCAGTGATGACAGTGGCGTGGTAGAGGGAGGACGGGCCGGAAGCTGGGGCTCTCGCTTCTCCTTACTCTACTGTCATCTGGTTGGTACATTGAAATTTCACTAAGAATGTGTTCGAAAAAAAGGTTCAGATACTTTAAAAAGTCGTTGTAAAGACATAGGACTGGGGAACGATTTTGAAATAAATATTTGATTCTATTATTTGGGAATTCTGAGAAAAGAAGTCTGTGAAAGCAAAGACACTGTCTTTCTTTGTCATTCCCCATATGAGCTGATTCTTGTGTATTTAGTGAATGATACTAATTGACCGACTCCCAGTGTGGCTTGGTCAACTCAAGGAATTGACACTTTGAAAGTAAGAGAACAGTGGGAAGAAAGGCTATTTAGAGGCAGACTACCTTTTTAAATCCTCTTTTAAAAACCAAGCTGAAATTATCACCGTTTTCTCCTAAAATGGGTGACGTGACCACATAGCCAGTAGTCACATGCATGCTCTCCTCTCTGCCTTCCTAACAGCTGCAGAGAGAGGACAGACCCTCTGAGTGAAGTATCCTTTCTCATATTTGAGCCTGTTGTGCATTTAGGGAAACTGACCTTCCCTTTAATGTTCTGAGAATAGTTAAAACTCTAAGAAAGGAACCTTTTGTCTTTAAGTAAGTAAACATAAGAAAAACTGGGAGAATTTGTCCATCTCTCTCTCTCAATCTCTCTCTCTCTCTCTCTCTCTCTCTCTCTCTCTCTCTCTCTCTCCCATCAACATCTAACATTAATTTAGGCTTTTTTCTATGCAGTTAGCCTGAGTTCTTTTCTATTTTGGTCAAGGCTCAAGTGGAAGAGACCTGAGTGTGTGTCTGCCTACTTTCTCTTAATTTTGGTCTCCATCATTTTATCCCAAAAGAGACTAGGTCTTTGTTTTTCTACCCCATTAAGATAACCTTCTTGGTTTTCAAAACTTCTCTGCACTCTGCCAACAGCTTTCTCACTTTTTCTCACTCAGCCCCCTTTACTGCAAGCTCTCACACACTCATTCCTCACTTGTCACCAGATTTTAGACTGACTGGCTTGTGACATAGAAGAATGAATCAGGTAAAAGAAGCTAAGTAAGCTGAATGGAGCCACTTCCTTCCTTTTTGCCCATCAGCAATGATAAAAGAGCCTGGCCAGCCAAGTGACATGACGTTTGGAGGTTCTAGTGGCTGAAGCTTATTTGTGGCTAAAACTCTTCAGAGTCGCTTGACAGCACATACATTTCTTCTGCAATATTAAATGGTTACTTATCTCTTCCTGATTTTTATCTGTGTATTTTATTACATCCAGTTTAATGCTTTTCCCTTAGCTGACTTTTGTTTTAAGTATCTTGTTCTTGAATGTATGTGGTAGGAATATGAGTTTCCAAAGGTAACAGATCCCAGTTTGCCTGTGAATTAATTGATAACACCATTTGGAGACAAATACTAAAACCTCGTTGGCACAACATAAATAGGCTCTCTGGGGCTTCCTGAAGCAAATTCAACTTTCCGACCTCCTCTCTCTCCATGCTCTTTGACCCATTTAGGATATTTCATGATGAAATATAAAGTGTTTCAAATTTAAAATGATGGTTTATTTGGTTTACAAATGAGGAATTCTCAAGAGGGTACATAACCCATTTTTCCTCCCTCTTTCCCTGTAGGGTATATCTGTATCTTTGGAGTTTAAAAAAGCATAAAGTAAAATTATCATCACTTTAATTTTTTTGTGTTCAGAATATTGAACTCACTTTGAAATATCAAATCACATTAAAAAGAAGGTGTGAAAAATCAGGAAGACAGTTTCTGCTGTAACAAATAGGTCCCCAAAATGTTAATTGCTGAAACATAAAATAAATTTATCTCACATATATAAAGCCCAATGTGACTCCAGTAGGCGAGTTAGGGGGCTGCCCTACCCTGTCATTCTGGAACCTAGTCAACAGAGATGCTGTCCTCTTCAGCGTATCTTCCAAGGGTTTCTTGGTATCAAAATACAGCTGTTGGAAGGAGAGAGAACATGAATACTTTATATTGGCGGGAGCGGGGCGGCGGGGGGACTTTATGGGCTAGACCTGACAGCAGTCCACAATAATTTCGTTCACATTCCACATTAAAAAGAAGGTGTGAAAAATATGTAAACTCAGCCACATGGCCAACCCTTGATTCATTGGAGGCCGGGAAATGTGCCCGAAAGAAGAAGAAATGGTTATACTGAAGAGCTAACTGCTTTTACATATTACCTGAAATAGTTTTCAAAGTCACTTCTGGTTGGTATTTTGTCTTTTCTAATAAACTGTGAATGTTCTCTGAGAAGACATTTCATATTACTTTGTTATATGTCATATAATATAGAGGTCCAGGCAGATTAGACACTTGGCATGTGTATTAATTTTGTATTGCTATATAACAAATGACCACAAATTTAATAGCTTAAAACAATACATGTTTATTATCTCATAGTTTCCGTCGGTCAGGAGCCTGGGAATGGTATAGCTCGGTCCTCGGCAAGGCTGCAATCAAAATGTCAGGGCTGGCTTCTCATCTAGAGGCTCCACTGGGGAGGGGTCTGCTCCCAGGCTCACTCAAGTTGTTGGCAAGTTTCATATCCTTGTGACAGCTTGGTTTTTCACAGCACCAGGAATTCATGGTAGCTTGCTTCTTCAAAGCCAGCAATAGACTCTTAGCAAGACAGTCTTATATAAGATAATCACAGGAGTGATAGCGCAACACCTTTGTAATATTTTTATAAGCAAACTACAAGTCCTATCCGTATTCAAAGGGAGACGATTGTATAAGGAAGTGAATACCAGAAAGCGTGCCCACCTTAATCATCCGGGCCTGTCCACCACAGTAAGTGACTGTAAGAATAGGAGTCTTTCTTCCCTAGCCAGTGAACCGCCACTTTATCTGAACTTACCTCTTCACACAAAACTGTCGAGAGTTATTAAAGATCTCAAGAGAAAAGTGGCCCTTATTGGCCAAGAGCTAGGGATGATGCTGTCAAAACAAGTTCTCAGGAACTATATTTGCTAAGCTTCACAAATGTTAACCTTGATTCAAGTGATCATCTTCAGAACTCGATCCAGAATGAGATGAGACTATCTTGCACCTGTTACAAACAAGTCTCATTCCCATAATATCCCAAAGCCCTCATTATTATAGCATTTTGAAACCTCGCTGTCATTTTGATTTTTTTTGTCTTTTCTGGCCCCCTTTGTCTCTACTCCTCCAGCAAACTTAGGTGGTATCGATTTATTTTTCTCGGTCTTCCTATTTGACAGTTTCCTTTCTGGTTCCAGTTATCCTTTAAGGCTCCATAGCATTTCTTCTAGGGGAAAATCTGAGGAAAAGTTCTAACATGAAACTTTAGTCTACATGTTTTATTTGCTTTGGAGAAGGTATCAATCATTCTTCCATTTCCAAACACCTACTAGCAAGGTCTCACAAGAGAAAATGTGAAACTGGGCCATTGATTTATATGTCAGCTATGGAGAATACTTCCTTCCTTACCGTTCCCACCCAGTCTTTGAAACTCCAATCGTGACTTTCTGTGGCTCATTCTTCCAGGACATCTACCAAACAGTCCCACAGATATAAAGGATCACGGCATCAAACTGAAAGATATAAAGGCTTTAATAGAGAGCGTCACATTTCTAAAAAGGAAAACCAAATTCTGAAGATATTTTCCAGCACTCTGAACAGCTAAAAATATAAGAATAATCATTTCATACAGTCCTGAACTTTTAATACCAAAGCTAACCTAGAAGGGAAAATGACGCTAAGTTATACACAGAGGAGAATAGAACAGACAGCAATGAAATCAGTCTTTTTTTCTTCGCAAGGCATCCATTCCTAGATTAGCCTGTCTAGCTTTAAGTTTCACAGGATCCTTATGTATTTGGCGTGACTTAAACCTAATGAGTTGGTAAAAGGTACACAGAAAATCTCTATAGTATTTTTGTCTAAAATTATTTTAAAAGGAAAAACAAAACACTAAATTCGTGAATTGGAAAGTAGTTTCTCTTGCAAAAGTCTAGAAAATGGAGGCAAACTATTTCTCTGAATGCAAATCCATGTTCTCTGTTTAATTAAATACCAAAAAGGGGAAGAGAAAGAGAAGAATAGGGAGGAGAAGAAATAGAGAGATGGAGATTTCCAACTGCTATAGGGGTGTCACCATGTGCTTGGTATGTACCTACACAATGCCTGTCCTTTTTCAATTACTTTAACAGACCCTGCTTCTATCAAAGCCCAGAATAAGCCTCAGGGATACTTTGCATCACTGGATTTGTAAATTGAGTCTCCCAATGTAGCCATTATAGATACCCTGTCTCCATTTTCTGAAGAACAAGGCAAGATGGCATTTAGACAGAATTATAGGAGATAGAAAAGTCACCACCTCTCTGTCTCTTGCAAGATTTGTGATGTTCTGTTGGGGTGTCTGGGCCCATGCACATTTGCCTTGGTTCTGATAAAGAGATTTCTTTATATTCTTTATCACAGTTTTGGAGTGAGCAAATACTTTGTCATCAGCATGTCTTAGGGAGTAATAAAGAATTCAAGTGAACTTGAGCTCTCTTGTAGGCTCTGCCACCTTGAACAAATCACTGAAGTTCTCTACAGTTCAGTTTCTTAGTCCGTTAAATAGTACTGATAATACCTAATTCGTATGGCTACCAACAGGAGCTAATGAAGTAGTATGTGTGAAATATTTAATACTGAGCTTGGCACCTAGTATGCCTTCAGTAAATGATAGCAGTTGTTATAATCATTGTTGTCTTTATATTTCCCAGTATCCTATGACTTCCAATGACTATAACCCTATGGCCATTTGGGGATATCTTTTTAGAGCTAAATCCTATCAGTTTCTTTATAAAATAATAACCCATTTCATGAAACACACTATTTGTCACTCTAGTCAAAAGGGATAAAAAAAAGAGTGCAGGTTTATCGCTAGCTCAGTGTTCTTACCATTAGCTTCAATATTTGCTGAATTAAATGTTCAGAGAACTGAATTCTTTCTCTAAAGAGGTGGTCTAATATCAGAATTAGGACAAAGAATTGTATCTCTCTGCACTCATTCGATTAAATGATAATTTTCAAAAACAACACAGAGAAATAACACCCTCTAAAAAGATAAAAGAAGAAATTCATGGTAAGGACCTTCCACGTTATCAGCTCAGGATTCTTCTATAGATCTCCACCAACCTTCACCTGTTGGTGAGTGTGCAGTGCTCAGAGTTAGTTGTAAGAGACACCTGTCTATAATACATTCCTCAGGAAACTGCAGATCCAGTTGCATTGACCAAATCAAAACGCAGATGGGAGGGTAAACCAAGAGCTTCTTTTCTATTTGCCAAAAAATGTTTTCAGGAGGTTCACCCTAAGGGAATCAAAGTTAAATAATATTACTGTTAAAATGACCTTTTAAGAAAGGGGGTTTAATTATATAGACAGTTGAGATTAGTTGAATTCGAGGCGATGTCTGAAAAAAATCAAATGGAGATACACCATGTCCTGTTGGAAACAGGCACTTAGGTGAGAGATCAGGAAGGCATACACACATTCAGGAATGCAGTATAGCTGAAAACAAGGAAGTTAACGGGCTCTTGAAAAGCTTATGCGTAGAGGACATCCTACGGAATCAAATACAGCTAAGGAAGATTAACTGGCAGAGGCCACAAGAAGGAACAACCTCGCCCATTCCCAGTACGTTGTGGCTCTCCTGCCCGATTGGACCGTGTGTGCTCTTCACACTAATCGAGAAACTGAAGGGCAGAGAGGAAAGCAGACCTGGACAGAAGAAGCTAGCATTAGGACTGAGAAATAAACAAAATGAAGTTTTTAACCAGTTATACCTAGAACTAGGAGGTTTGGATTGAGAGAAACATGTCCATCTTTGAAATACCCCACAGTCTGACTCTCAGATGCGTTGACACTGCTCACAGCATTCTATCATTAGTCTCTGAGGGATGTCGCTGAACAGTTTCCTGCCAATATATATCCTTGAGGCCTTTGGGGAAATAAGAGCTGTTCCAGCTTAGCTATGTCTCAAGGCAGCCTGTCATGGGGGAGGAGGCTGCGAGTAATTAAAAACAACTCTTAGCTCAAGCGGGGAAAGTACTCTGTCTCCCAGCCTCATCTGTGTTGCCACGCCCCCTGCTCCACAATGAGACCCCAGCTGTTGAGCAAGAGACCTGATGTCATGTGTGATCTGCTCAATTTTGAGTGGATCACAAAAGAATGTTAATTTGACAGATTTTGGTTCTAGGTTCTGGAAGGATTCTTAATTATTCTGTTAAAAAGGAAAAAGTAAGAACAGAAGATGGAAACAAAGAGAAAAGCCCAACCCAGTTCTACAGCAGAGAGGGTCGCCTGATGGCTGCCCCTCCCTTTTGAAACACAGCAAGTGAAACAAAGTCTCTAGACATGTGATGTGAAATTTGTATTGAAGCTTTAGCTCCCCAGCACAATCTCCAGGGGAAATTTTACTGAAACTGCTACTGGAGACGTAAACAGAAGCCCAAGAACATTCCTGCTACAAAGGTCAGGATCTGACACTCGCACCAGTGCCCATGGGAGTGTGAGGAAAGGACCCAGGAGTGAGATTGGTTCTCAAGTAAACTTGAGTCTCTGGGCTGTTTTTCCTCATGTTCTACGTGTTTGAAAGTTGCCAAAGTGTTGGCTCTCCAAATGATTCCCTTACCACTAACCACCTCAGGTTACTGGAAGCATACTATCGTTGTCCCTCAGTGTCCTTGGGGGTTGGTACCAGGACCCACTGAGGATAACAAAATCCACAGATGGTCAAGTCCCGTATATAAAATAGCATAGTATTTGCACATGACCTACATACATCCTCCTGTGTACTTTTAATTATCTCTAGATTACTTACAATACCTAATACAATATAAATGCTATATTAATAGTTGTTATACTGTATTGTTTGGGGAATAACACAAGAAAAGAAGTCTGTACCTGTTCAGTACAGATACAACCATTGTAGGCCTAACTATATAGTGCACATCAGCAACACATCAGCAACAAAGGAACATTGGGGGAATATTTTTGTGAATCTGGCACATATGGAACCCACGGATGTGGAAGGCTGACTGTGCTTGCTGTTAAGTGTAGCACTGATTTGTAACTTGTCAGCCTAGGTTTCCTTCCTATGAGGTAACTGTTTTACCAATTCCAAACAGTACCTCCCATCTCTCTCACTGTGAACCCTGAGCTTCCTTAAACGTTGCAAACTCATCCCCATTTAGTAGTTCAATCTGTTTCATCAACCCAATAATAAATTGACCAGTTCTTAATGACCGTGGTTTGCCCTCCTCCAAATCCTACTTTCCCTCTGATTATAGACCTTATTCCTCAACTGGATGACCTTTCCAAGCTCAGAGTAAATAACTTTAAAAAAACTATTAATCCAATATTTTCACTTTATAAAAGTTTTGAAAATGACACCCAAAGAAGAGCTCTGTAATAGTTTCATCAGCTGTAACTTACACTAAACCAATAGTTGGTAAGGGTATGGGATCTAGAATCCAACTACTTGGGGTAATTGTCCCACTTTAGGGCAATTTTCCCAATATGTCCAAGCTACGGTTTCATTTTCTAAGAAGATGATATATATAAAACTCACAGTACCATGCCCGGCATGGAATATGCCCTCTGTAAAATGCTAACTATCATTATTATAAAAGCATAGAAATAGAATATAATAGTTTAAGTGACAGGTCAATGTTTAAATACTGGTTCAAAAACACTATAATTTATCTTTATGATTCTTATAAGAGGCACTTATTCCAGGTATAAACACTGCTACTTATGGTAAAGTTTATTCATTTCAGTATTGGAAAATTGACCAAATGAGTCTAACCCATAATAGTGGGATTGCAGCAGAGGCTATGATAAGAATACCACATTGAATGATATGTCCAATGTTTATTCTGGTGCTCTTATATGTTCATAAAGTAACATGAATTAAGTAGGTTTGGACTTGCTGGATAAGCAGGGGTATAACACCCTAAGAATGGCGTACGAGGAAGCAAGTTCGATGAACCATTAGTAATTCACGTAAGGCATTTTTTCTGAGGTATTCAAAACATTGGAAAGTGATTTTTTTGCAATCTGATACTTTCTCTGAGATATGATGTGTTTTTTGATTCTTGCAATGATTGACAATGGAGTGGATTCTTTAGACATTTTTATTTGTTTCATGCATCTAGGTATGAAGAGTCCTATCCTGTATGATCAAAAGAGTTGGTGATTTCATGACAGGAAAACAGATTTCATGATGACTAAAACATTTCACCACCCACTAAACCACCCTTTGCCATGAGCTCCATAGGAGAGCAATTGTTCAGTCTGGAACACTGAGGGAATAATCTGTCCTTAGCACTGGAGGCTGAGAACAGTGGTGAATAAAAGATAAACCAGTTCTGCAATATAAATGGCATATTCCATTAATACGAGTGGATCCAAATGAACTAATTTCATTCAATAGTACTTTTACATTCTGTAGCTATATGGGCTTGGGTACAAATTGTAATGTCAGTCTGTCAGGAGAGGGGACTGCAGTGCATAATTACAAGTTCTTGTTCAGCACTTCAGGAACTAATCAGAGCAAAGATGTGAATCTGTAATTTGCAAATGTGCAAAGACAGAGGTTACTGTGGCACTAATGGCTCCGCTGATAACATTCTTGCCACCAAATCATAGAACTGCGAGTGCAAATTCAACAAAATAATTTGACCTCCCATCTAGTCACTTGATTATAAGAAGTCTGTCCTGCTGGCAGCATCTAGGGACATTTCTGAATTTAATGTGTTCAATAATATAAAATACTATTACACTAATAAATTAATATTTATACCCCGAGGGACTGTACACAATCATAAAGCAATTAAATAGAGCAAACTAATAAAAACGGAACACA
The DNA here is from genome assembly GCF_000151845.1 of Pteropus vampyrus. Lineage (NCBI taxonomy): Eukaryota > Metazoa > Chordata > Mammalia > Chiroptera > Pteropodidae > Pteropus > Pteropus vampyrus. The sequence goes on from NW_011888813.1 coordinate 2,531,821, forward strand.
ATGTACAATGTATCACATCATGAAACCTATTTCTAAACAACTATTTATTTCATAGGACTGAATCAGGAAAGATTAAATGAGGGATTGATAGAAAGAAATACACACACACACACACACATACACACACACACACAATATGTATATATAGGAAACGTGTATATATTTTATTTTTTATTCTACATTTTTTATTCTCCTAACATTTCTCCTTAAAATCTTCAAACACCTGTTGTTGTTGTTTTTTTCTCCAACAATTTTGTCCAGTTCCATTCTTAGATAAGTGGAGAAACCGAGCACCATTTTAGAGTGGAGGAGTGGCTTAAAATTTAAGATTCTCTCTAAAAGATTCTAGAACTCCACTGTCCTATCAGTTCATGGCTGAAAGTAGCTCATGACGCCTTGTCATTTTGCTCAACTTTGGACTGCAAAAATAACATTATTGCTCTTTGCTTCTTCCCTCCCATTATTATCCAATCGTGAGATATAGCACATATCAGAAAAATAAATACCCAGAACACTTCCATCAGTTCCTTTGGCAGTAACAACCCTTGAAGCCTAAACTTATTTCTTGCGTAGAGACAGAGATACTATGTTAGAGACTCGTTGCCCATTCTATGACATATCCATTTTAGTCAATTCTAATTGCAAGGACTTAGAAATTGTTACCTGGATCACGCCTTTCAAGTTGATATGGTTTTACCTCTGGTGCTGACGCTAGAACCATGGTTTACCTAGTAAGGTAATTGTAGGAGACTCAACCCAACAGAAGCTTCAGGTAATCTGGGTCCTGCTGCTCCCTACTGAAGAATGAATGAGAGCTCTCATTTTGTGTGTGGAATTCAAATGACTATTTCTCTTCAGAAAATTTGGAATGATGCCTGAGAAAAGGCATCAGTGATTATGTCTAGGGGATGAAGTACTGGAGCTCAAAGAGCGGGTACTCCTCAGTCACATATTTGGAGGTTTAAATCTCAGTTCTGTAGCTTACTTGTTGTGTACTTCAGGGAGAATTATTTAACTCTCTCAGTCTTTGTTTCTTCATTCACAAAGAAAGAGAAATGGTAACATCTAAGGCAGAGTACTCTGAGGGCTGAGGGAGATAGATGTAAAACCCCTGCCTTTTACAGGCTGGGCTCCCTGCGAAGTGGACTCTTTGAGTTGGCAAACAGGATGTTTATGGAGGAGTGTCCTTGAGATCAACCCCTGTAGAAGAGAGAGAAGAAGCGGGATGTGGTAGAGAGAGAAGAGACAATGCCACAGGTGCCATGGCTGCCTCAGCTAACCTCACAAGAAGCTCAGGAACTCAAAGCGTCCTTTGGAATTGCCCCATTGAGTGGTGAATGCCAACGCTTTGTGCTCCTCAATGATCAGTCACTGGATGTGGGCTGTTCCAGGAAGTGGGGTGACCATGAGCAAAAAGAGCCACTGCAACTGAGGCTAACCCTGAAGAGGCTGACTGCTACAAGCCATCTGCTGACAGCTACATTCCATTTGCTGACAGCATCCCCGGGAAGTGAGGCAACATGGCTTTTGCTAAAGGAAGATGGTCCATCAGGGCATCTACGTAGTCCCCAATAATAAGAGCTAGTTTTCTATATGTGAGTACTATTTAGCCTATCAATCCTGTTTCTTTTCTTCCTCCTCCTCCTCCTTCTTATTCCTCTTCCTCTTATTTTGGGTTTATTTGTTCTACTTTTAGAATTAAACATCTATGTTATAAGAAACTCTTTTCCTTTCAAGAGTGCCTTGAAGTGTTCCAAGTATGATTTTTTTTAAAATTTTTTTTAAAAGTTTTTTTTTTTTTAATTTCCATTAACGGATAATGACACTTTGACAGATAAGTGAACAATTCTGCATTGATTCTCTGAAAAAACTATAGCAGGATGTGGGTAGCATTGTTTATCACATCATAAAATACATATGCTATCTAAAGAGGTTTCTTTCTTCCCTTCTGGGGGATTTGTGTGTTTAAATCAAGAGGGACAACTCAAAACACACATTTGGGAAAAGGAATGCTTGGCTAGGAGTAAAAGGTGGACCAACAGGGGAAGTGCCTCATAAGACTCTGACCTTTCAAGCTAAACTGCCAGGAGAGAAATAGAGACTTATTTGAATTTATAGACATCTCAGAACTCCAAAGAGCCAGGCCTCTGGCTTTTTTCCTCTAGGGCACTACAAAGCTTTGGTCTTTGCAGATCAGTTAAGTCATTAGTGCTCCAGCTAATGAAGGTTGATTTCCATGAGGAGCCTGAGCCAGCTGGCTTGCCCCAAATGGTACAAAGATAAGCAGAGAACTAGAGTTAGAACAAAGGGCAATAAGCCTCTGAGGTCAGAAAACCTTCAGCTTGTAGCCCACTTAATGCTGCCTACTTTGCAGGTGACCTCAGTCACTGCCCTGGGCAGACTGAAAGCAGATACTACACTCAGGTGCTCTCCAGTCACACGAGAGTTTGTAAATATGATTTTAAAATCCAGTGGCCACCGCCTACTCAACTCAAGGTGTGCTTCGATCACCGCAAGGTGTGTTTCATCTTGGGGAGTGTTGGATTCTTACAGTTCTCTCTTTGGTATTTTGATGGGAGATTTTTAGTTTTTAATTCAATTTGTTTCTTAAATTTTTGAATTGATAATAATATGATTGCAAAAAAAAAAAAAGAAAGAAAAAAAACAATGCTCCCTCTTGTCTGTCCCTCATCTGCTCAAGAAACCAACCAGTTACTGGTTTTGTGTGCTTCCCATTTTCTTACATGTATACAAGCAAAGATGAGCATATGTTCTTATTGCACCTTCTTTTAAATTAATAATTGCATCCTGTATATATAACTCTTCAGTTTGTTTTTCTCAATATATCTCAGCTCTGTTTCCATGTACATTGAGAACTTCCTCATTCTTTCTTTTTTATAGCTACATCATATTTCATTGCATAAACATACCATATTTATTTAACCAGTCCTCTGCTGTTTGCTATTGTAAGTAATATTGCAGATAACCTTATACATGACTCATTTTATGCATGTTTGGGTATATCTGTAGGAAATATTCTGAAAAGTAGAATTACAAGGTTAGGGAGTTCATGCATTTGTAACTTCAATAGATATTGCTGACATGCCCTTTATAAACTTTTCATTTATGGTGTCTGTATTTTGAGTGTTAGTTAGAAAAGATTGCTTTTCACAGTAATCACCCCATGTTTTCTGTTGGCACTAATATGTTTTTTTATTTTCATATTCATTTTTTAAAATATATGTAGAATTTACCCATGTATAGAGTATGAAGTGTTAATACAAATTTATATATATGTGTGTGTGTGTGTGTGTGTGTGTGTGTGTGTGTGTGTGTGTGTGTATTTTTTTTTTTTCCAGATGGCTACCCAGTTATCCCAGTGACGATGCTTGTATAGGCCATCATTTCCCATTTAAGCCAAAGTTCCCAAACATTGTGGGGTCTGTTTCTAGACTTTTATTCTGCTATGTTGGTCATTCTGTTCACATGCATTTCTTAGTTGTTGAAACTGTATAATAGATTTCAAAATATAGGACAGCTAGTTCTCCCTTTCAGAATTTCCTTTCAGAGTTTTCCTCACTTTTCTCAGTTTTTTTGTTTTCTTTAATACATAGATTTTTGAATCAGTTTCCCTAGTTTTTAAAAAAGTATTTGCGTATGTATATTAATGTATCATATAAAATGTATAAAATATATAAAACAAATAATATATATACCTTTTTATTGAGATAATGTTAATTTATAATTAAAGAGAATTGTAACCCTTATGGCCTCTATGAGTCCTTCTACTCAAGCACATGATATGTCTTTTCTTTACCTTAAATTTTATTTTATGCCCTTTATATAAATCTCACATTTTGTTATTAGCTTTATTCCTAAAAGTTTTTCTTCATTGTACATAACCCCTTATCTAATGTTTCGTGTTCTATGATTTCAGTTACCTGTGGTCAACCACAGTCTTAAAATATTAAATGAAAAATTTCAGAAATAAGCAATTCATAATTTTTAAATTGCATGACGTTCTGAGTTGTGCGAAGAAATCTCATGCCATTCCACTTTGTCCCACCTGGGATGCAAATCATCTTGTCCAGCATATCCACGTGGTGTACACTATCTGCCCATTAGTCACTGAGTAGTCTAAGATCAGATCGACTATTATGGTGGTGCAGTGCTTGTGTTCTAGTCACCCTTATTTTACTTAATGTCACATTCACATAACTGTTATTACAGCATATTGTTATAGTTCTGCTCTATTATTAGTGTTATAGTTCTGTTTTATTATTAATGACTATTGGTGTTAATCTGCTCAATTTATAAATTAAACTTTATCACAGGTATGTATGTATAGGAGAAAACATAGTATTTCTAGCGTTTGATAGCATCTGTGGTTTCAGGCATCCACTTTCCTTCTTTCCTCCTCCAACTACTTTTAGTTGTATCATTTCTGTATTGTCAAGGCATATTTCATATGCCTTGACATATGCATATTTCAGTCCAGTCTATCACATAAACCTATTAGATTAGATGTAGTCCTTCTTCAGAGACTATATAGTCTGTGCTTACCTCCAGTCTCTTTGTCATAGTTTCTCCACTCATATATTGGTTGACTTAAGTTGTTCTAGTAGTTTCCTCAATATCTCCAGTATTCTTGCACGTTAAATACAGTTTATCTGTAGACTTGAAACTTAAGCATAGTTTGGCTGGGTATAAAATGTTGGGTAATACTTCCCTTTTTATTGTGAAGAGCTTTCTGAAAATTGACTGATAGAGTCCTGATGAGCCAGAGAAATCTTTTTTGAAAAGGAAGTGTCTATGTTTATCTTTAATAAATGGTTGTCAGGGAAATATAGATGGTGGAAATGGTTCCAGACAGAAGTGATTGAGATGAAAAAGAGTACAATGCTTCTGTGAAAGATACAGTTATTCAGGATAATTTTGATGTAGAGGGAAAGAGGTAGAGCTGTCCAGGTCAATACTGGGGAGGTAGAAAAGCATAGATCACAAAGGACTTGCTGTACTAGGGTATCTGGACTTCTCCCAGGAGGATAGAATAATGCCATTGAATGCTGTGAAGCATCAGAGAGACATATGGCTAGAACTGCTCATTTCAAGGAAGTCTAGGAGTATTCCTTTCCATGCAGCCTATAAATTCTAATCTGTGCTCTCAGAGTACAGACCTAGAAATTACATCTTTCACAAACCAATCCTATTGGTGTCTTCTCTCATTGCTCCTGCCAACCTCACTAGCAGTCTGTGACTTTTATACAGGGAAGTAAATAAATCTATATAGTAATAATGAAGTTCTTTTCATGCTAGGGCTCTATTTCTAACTGCCTTCCTGACTATCAGGAAAAACAAGAATTAAGAATATCTTAGTCAGCATTTTTAACAATAAAGAGGTAGTCACTCTTCTTAAGAAGAAAAAAGGGCATACAGTTCTTGGATATATATTCCTGCATCTCTGTAACCTGTGAACTCTCTCTTTTAAAGGGATGTCAAGGAAATCTTCATAAATCTAGCTGATAGTCACTATAGTTCTAAAACATTTTCTTCCCCAGATCCTTCATGGGGAGCTTTCTGCTATTTTACTTTTTTCAAACTACTTCTTGGAGACTTACTGTACTTCACTCATGCTAAAGCTGCTAGAGTTAACTAGTTTGAACTAGAGCATATTTCTTTATCAAACATTGTTTTTAAAACTACCTTGTCAAATTCCTCTTGTTGCTCTTTTATCTTCAGTCAACTACATGCAAAATATGTTGTCTTTATAGACAGATTTACATTGTGTCATAGAAAAAGTGACTATCGGACAACCAACTGGATTCTCGCTTCTTTTGTTGTTGTTGTTGCTTGCTTGCTTGCTTTTCTAGCTGAATAGCACTAAGGGCCACTTCTAAAGGAAACCGGATGGTGGGATTTCCATTGGGATGGAAAACAAAATCATATTTACTTTGTAGGAACTTGCCGGACCCACATTGGTTATACCCTGCAGTTAAGGAATGTTGTTCGGCTGATCAATTCCATCTCCTTAATGGAATTTTCAGGTAGCTATGGTTCTTTATCCCCTCAAAACAGCTATTCTCAGTGAGCACAAAATAAAAATATATTGTAGACTAATAGTCAAGCATTTCTTCATTCTCATGTTGAGAGCCGTTACCTAAAGAAGCCAGGATTTAATAGGGTCTCAGCTTGACTCTCACCATGTTTGCATACAGAATAGATAAGGCAGGCTTTGTTTTGGAAGATGTTAATTAATTGTGTCCACCATGCTGTCTAATAAGCCAATGCCCTGAAAATGTAGTGATGGAAAAAAAATATCTGTTCCAATCACTGTGTAAGTAAAATACTTCCCTTCCACCTCTATTAAAGAAAAAATGGAGCTCACAGCTCTGGACTTCTGGGATTGGCAGCTAATGCTACGCATGCACAGTCCGGCTGTCAGTTGGCATTTCAGGAATTGCTTTATTATTGCCAAAATGGGGGGTGGGCGGGGCAGGGAGATTATAGAACTATCGGAATTCTAAGCCCTAGCATTTCATAAATTGTTTTAATCTGACTTAAGTAATGAAGGGGAGAGGCAGAGTTGAGATTTGAGGGGCCAAGAGGGCCCGAGTAAATTTGCAGATCACAGGACTCTATTTTAGACTCAGACTAGGTTAATAGCCAAATTACAATATTTCCCAGGCTCCAGAATGTCACTGTGCCTTTCTTTTACCTTTTTGTAAAGTGGAAGACCCTTTCACCATGTAGTGATGCTCTTTGAATTCAAACGCTGCAGTCACACCTATGTTCCCTCAAGTTTCAAGGGGACTGATTGTTATGGAAGCCTCTTCTACATTTTCTGGCATTGCTGATACTGAGACTGGATAGAAGCCTGCACTGATGAGCTGCACGTGTAAGTAATTGGTAGTGAGAAAGTCTTTGACAAAACTATATTGCAGGTGAGAGTTTCAGGTCTTGCCTGCGTTGCCTAAGACCCTCAGCAAACAAAGGAGAAAATCTAGGAAGAATAACAGGGAATAATGTTTTCAGTGGAACTCATCAGTGGAAACCCTTTGTGTTTGCAATGAAGAAAGAACTGGGGGGCAAGGAGTCAGCCTCATCTTGATTGCCCGTTCCTCTAAATTTCTAAGAGAAGCAGTAAAGCGTAAGGCTTTTTCTCCACTACCACATAGTCTGCCTCCAGTGAACTTCTCTTATACTGATAACCAGAGGTCAGACTGGAAAACTCTGTGAGCAGACCTTATTTCTCTAACTAGGGAGCAAATCCCTTGAGGCATGAAAGCTCCATTTTACATTTTTATCATACATTTCTCCAGTACCTAAAATAGTTTTGGACAAAGAATATGTTGATTGATGATAAAAGAATCAGAGATCATATTTATGATTATAACCAACAAAAATATTTTTGATGAGAATATTGTCAAAATAGATCCCACTGCAGACAAGCCTCTTGGTAATCATCTTGAGGGTTTCCAGGCAATATTTCTAAAGGCCATCTAACAAATGCTCTTTTTCTTTATGTATGAATTAAATTATTGGTGCTAATTCTAAGATGTAAAAAAGGCCACTTTTTATTCCATACCTGCATTGGAAGTGTGTGTATGTGTGTGTGGCGGGGGGGGAGGGGGGGCGGAGATGCCCAAATTTCCAACCCATGATTAGAGATTTCTAGGATTAACATGTTATTTAGTGAGTCTCACTGCATTCTTCCTAAAACTGAACACCCAGGAAACTTATTTCTCCCCTTAGCTGCAAACCTATAATGTTGGCAGCCATAAAATAAATGTAGCCACAACCATCCCCCACAAATGAGTAAGTCATCTCAGACTAAAATACACCCTTTCCTTATTGCTATAGGGTTCTTCCAGGTCAGCATATAAGTGTTCTGGTTACAGTCATGATGCTCATTTTCTTTTAGCATTGCTCTTGATTTGTGAGTTGGGGAGAAGGAGTGGTGTTGACTGCTAGATTCCCATCATTAACATTAAATTTTATTGCCTTAAATATCTCTTTTATGCACATTGTAAAAGATTTAAGTCGATGTAATGCTGGGAAAAGGTGCTGGGTTGACAGACTGAAGGTGGTTTATTATTATCATCTTTGACATGGAATAATGCAGGCTTATTAGAAGCTTTCTACCTTTCTAATTGAGCAGGTTGCTCAAAAGGAAATTTCAGACAATGCAAAATCAGAAAAGGAGTTAAATTAAACATATTATGGATTGGGAAAGGGCAGAAGATCTGGATACTGTGATAAAGGAAATGATTACAAAAGAAATAGCTCAAAGTTTCTCTGGCCTAAGTTTGGATCATACCTCTGAAGTTGCAAGTTATTTTTACTCCATACAAAAAAAAAAAAAAAAAGGTAAAGGGTCTTTACCGCAAAATATTGGCTCTATTTGTCCATGAGATCTATTAATCCAGTTCATGATGAAAAAAAGTTGAATTTATTCAACTGTACATTGTTCATGCTATTAACACTGATTTCAATCTAGCCCTAATAAGTTTGCTTATTATTAAGTTTGTATTCATTAGAATCAAAAAAGAGGATATTATTTGCATAGTAAATTTACTTATTTCTCTAATTTAACCAACATCAAATAATTATTAGGGGCCTACAATGTGCCAGATACAGAGCGAGGCACTTATTCGCACATAGATCCTGCTCTCCTAGAGTTTAGAATTTAAGGAGGAAGGTAGGTAATAAACAAGGGAATAAATGTATAGAACAATGTACGCCTGAGAATGCTACAAAGGAAACAGACATGATTCGCTAAACAGATGCTTAGCGAATTCTAAATGCAAGTACTCTGCTGCATCCGCGAGGTGCGTGGGTCACAAAACACAATAGAAAAACCTGCATGGAGAAAGTTAAGTTATTCAAAATTAGGCAACAGTTTAAAACAACAAAACAAAACTAGAAATGCCACAGGATGTACACAGTTAATTATCTAATAAGTAATCATAAAAATAACTGCTTTAGGATTTGCAGGAAACACGCTTCTGGTTGGGGAGGTGGTTAGAGAGACTTTTAACAAGATCTCAAAAAGACGAAGAGATTGTGAATGGAAAGTAGTCTTTCAAGGAAAGGAACGGCATGGGAAAAATATTGGGGGCAAGAAATCTCAAAGATGTGAAGAATTATATAGAGAAAATAAATGTGGGTTATAAAGGTGGATTAAAAGGAGATTTTAGTAGGTTTTTTGTGTATTATATTAGCAAAAACAGTAATAGTAGTAAAAGATGAAACCCATTGCTGGCAACAGTTCAGAGGAATACTTATTTCCATATGTTGCTAATGGAGTTGGAAGTTGCTACAGTCTTCTTGATAGGAAATTTGGAGAACCCTATCAAAAGCTTTTAAACTATTTCTGAATTTAACCAACAATTTCACTTTGGGGCATTTATCCACTAGATGTAATCATGAAAATAGGCAAAGTTTTAGTTACTGGGATGCTTGTTATAGTTTCTCATGAACATTCTTATCTGAGAAGAATTGGCCGGCACAGATATCCCTATCCCTCCTGGTCAACAGTGGTTGTGATTATCATCTCCTGTTATGAGTACAGAGCGATAAGATTAAACTTTCTGCAATTATAAATATACATCATGCACTTCGATATAATATTTTAGAAGAGTATTTAATAAAATTTAGGCTAATATTTAATTATATTGACAAATGTTCATAAAATAGGGAGCAAAAAGTAGAACAGGTTATAAAAATCCTATTTAGCAATATCTCTGTATGAGTATGTCTGCATTGAAAAAATAGAAGTGTATATATATATATATATGTGCATATGTATATATGTGTGTGTGTGTGTGTGTGTGTATACACACACACACACACACATATTCAAAGGTGAACAGTGAGTGGTGGGATTATAGGTGATTTGGATTCCCTAGTATTTCCTAAAATTTGTACAGTGAAAATATAGTGCTTAAAACTTTTAGTAAGTCTAGAAAATGATTTAACAAACAAGAGGGCCCAAAGATATTACAGTTAGACTTTCCGAAACGTGATATGCCTTTGTGTGGTGGAAGAAAAACAGATGATTTTTTTTCTTTTTTTTTTTTCTTCAGCTTAATATAGGATATAATAAGCTCCTTCATCAAAAAGTGAGTGTGGCATCGTGAAAAAAGTGTGGTTTGATGTTACACTGACCTTGTTCAAGTCCCAGCTTCACTTCTCATTAACTGTCATATCTGGAACAAGTTATTCAATGTATTAAGCCTGTGTCTTCTCTTCAGAAAGTTGAGAATAGGGACGTATGTGTTAAGTACCAGCATAGCACCTACATCTGAGAATTATCCCCCATGCCAGTGAGAAAGAAGAAAATATGGTTAAGTCATGAAATTAATGGAATATAGAAAACACCTGTCCTAGGAGAAATAGCAATTTTCCAGAAGTGAGAATGCAATAAAAATAAATTTTAAAGCTCAAAAAACTCTAAAAATGTATGTTTACTTAGACTTTACTAGAAAAATAAAGTTCTCTTCTAAAATGTTATTGCCAAATATTTGTGGGAAAGCATGCAAAACGGAATGAGGTGTAAATAGAGGATTTTGACAGGAAGTGTGTGTGTGTGTGTGTGTGTGTGTGTGTGTGTGTGTGTGTTTTCATCTGATTCTTTAGTCAAGTCAAACAAAAATGAAGCTAATTTGTCAGTTTGCAAAATCATGCCAAGCAAAGTTGAAAACTGCCAACCTGTGCTCATTATCATGGCTTGAGCAAACAGAACTCCAAGTAATTATTTGTTTGTTTTCAAACTACTTGTATTCAACCCATGGCATTTTATTTTCCTTTGAAATTTTATTTTTATGGTTTGTTTCATTGAGTCCAGGAGGTGGGTAGCAGGAGGAAATGCCTTAAAATACCAATACTTTGAATATACCTTAAAAATATAGCACATCTAGAAGGTCTCTCAATTAGTTTCCTTAGCATCTGTCACTGTAAACAGAAATAGTTGCACATCTCCAAACTGACAAACATTTGCCCAGAGTCTCCCACCATTGTAATCCTAGCCCAGGAAGTTTTTCGTCCAGTTACTGGGAGGCTGGTGTGTGGGAGAAGCAGCAGCATTCACACAGCGAAATTTAAATTGAGGCTTTAGATCAAAAACAAATGAAAAAATTAATAAACAATCTTGTATGAAAAAATTAAATGGGATTATTCTATTTAAGTTGCAATTTTTAAAAATTTAATTGTATATCCCAGGGTGTGTATGTGTGTTTACATGTGGACAGATGCACATGCGTGAGTGAACAAATACTGGGAAGGAATTGTTCCTTCCATACCTTCTCCATAAGGCAGGGCTCCCCAAACCCTGGGCCATGGACCGGTACTGGTCCATGGCCTGTTAGGACCTGGGCCACACAGCAGGAGGTCAGTGGAAGGCAAGCAAACGAAGCCTCATCTGTATTTGCAGCCGCTCCCCAGCGCTAGCATCACCGCCTCAGCTCCACCTCAGATCATCAGGCATTAGTGGTGCCGAAAAGTGGTGCCGAAAAGAGACCGCTGCCGCAGGGGCAGTGTAGCATCCTATACCTGCTTATTTTCCCTGCTCTCCATATTTGGATTTGAAGAAAAAGAAATGTCTTTTTTACTTTCTTCCTTTCTCGCTTCCATTCTCTTTCTTTCCTCCTTTCCTGCCTTCCTTCCTTCCTTCCTTCCTTCCTTCCTTCCTTCCTTCCTTCCTTCCTTCCTTCCCTACCTCCCTCCCTTCCTCCCTTCCTTCTTTTTTTTGAATAAACTATCAAAATTTTTACTGTGATTGAGGAAAAGGAAGAAAGCCAACAGAGCTAGTATGAAACCAAGGAAGAAGAAATAGGATTGCCACTTCTTGCATATAGCAGTTTTCTACCAGTGAACAAAATAATTCTGTGCTGGGACTCTTTTTAGAAGGAAGAATGGGTCTTTTATAGGTATAGCACCATTAAATGACCTATTGTGCTCCTTTTTTCTTTGAATTGATGAGAAATATAGAAACAACATAAACCAAAAGTGGCCCTCCAAAATGGATGGCCCTTAGATATGATCTGTTTATCTCAGAGAAACATGAAGAACTATCTTCATTAAATTTTTCTATCTCTGGGACCCATTTCCCTTATCTCTCAGTAGAAATGTCACACTGTCCTAACATTTGCACTGAGAGCATAGATAGATAAGAATTCAACCCCCCAGTCCCATTTATTGCAATTGTATTTAAATACACAGTTTAATTAGCTGTGCTCAGTCTCCTTCACAATCCTCTTTGAAGTGATAAAGTCCCATTGCATCCGTTCAGCTAATTTCATGCTCATAGCCTAATTTTTAAGCTTTGCAGAAATCAAGGGTACGACTGCCCTATATGATCTCTAAGTCCAAAGACTTGATTCAAAGGAGTATTGTTTTCAATGGAGGACGTGGAGTTAGTTACCTTGGATTTAAGCTTCAATTAAAGCATTTGGTCATCCTTCATCAAATTCACCTTGCACAATTAATTTAAGTCAGTTTGAGGAAGAAAGACTAGGACATTGAGATACACCTGTTAATAACAGAATATCACATGTGTCATGACATCCAGCAAGGGAAACGGTGAGTAGGAGTAGTATTGTAAGATTTTTAGAGTATACTGATTTTTGTTAAAAAGCCAAAAATGAGAGGCAACAAGTATTTATTTGAGATCAAAGAATTACAGTTTGGGGAGTACAGATTCAGGCAGCAACACAAATAGTGTCCCGATAACAGAACGAGGCCAAGGGTTTTTTATGAGAAAATTACATGAATAGAAGAAAAAAAATTTCTATTGGTGCTATAAAGCTGAGTTACACTTTACCTATGCATGATTGGTTATTGATTCCATCTTTAGATAGAGAGTCCATACACATCGGTACTTGTGGTCAGGGTATCTGCTTTCATGTTAGCTTTATAAACAGTTGTTTGGAAGACAGTGTTGGTTTGTCACAGCTTAAAGATCTGGCCCAGTTCCAACAGACCAAAGTATCAAGGAGCAAGGTATGCAAGGCAGTTCCTCCAGAATAGCCTCTCTGGCTCCATTTAAAAACGGTTCTACTATGTCAACTTTTCACATTCTATAAAGCATGATTATGGGAAAGGTAAATATTGATGACATTTTACAGAAAATGCTACATTAACAAACACCAGTCGGGTCAGTGGAAAAGCAATAGGAATTCAGTATTAAGATGGTCAGGTTGTGTGTATCTAAGGCATGATCTTTAATATGATCGATAAAACCACCAAAGATGTCTCGTTCTAGCTGTGAGTCAGGTTCAGACTGTGACATCTAGTCTAATACCCTTTTCGAGCCTATGTAACTAGATATATTTACCCTGTAATATTTTGTACTTAGTGGGCCCCTGTTGATTCTGTTGGCTTGAGATATGATTTGCTAAGATAAAAGCAACAAGCAACAGGAGTTATTAAGGTATCAGAAAGTAATATATGATCTAAAACTGGAGAGGACTTTGATTAAGTGGGATAGAAACTGTGCTTATCAATTATCGATGTGTTCTACATTTGCTGGCTTCCATTGATGTAAAATTTGGAGAAAATTCCAATCAATGGATTATGATCAGGAGTGAAATATGTTACTTTTAGGCTGCAGTTTAAAGTCAGTTTCACTTTTCCTCCATCTGTCTCTTTCCCCACCATCTCTTCTCCGAGATTTAGACATTTTGGGTTATACAGTCTTGCATAAGATGTAGGCACCAACCCACATTAGCATTTACATGAGCAAGAAATAAGCATGTGTGTGTATATGTGTGTTAAGCTACAAATACTTAACTTGTTACTGCAGCAGAGCATAGCCTCTCCTGACTGTCAAGTTAAGGTTTCTACTGATATTGAAATTTGATCATGTAAATAGATCATTATAACATTTAGAAGCTGTAAGTTATTAAACAATTATGCTAATCTGAAAGGGAAATTAGAAACATTGAAGTTCTTCTCTTTCTTGGGGCCCTATACTTCATGTTGGACCTTTGTGAAAGCCTCTCAAGCCAGAACTTCCTAACCAGTGCATTTCATCATGAGACAGGGTGCTGAATTATCTGTCCATTCAGCCTATGGTAGTTTGCTAATAAGGTAGGAGGCCAGATCCTCTGGCCGTGTCATCATCAGTCACAGGCAGCCTTGTCTGCTCATCCCAGTGTGCCATAAGAAGATTATCATTTTCTACATGTGTCATAATGTGAAAAAGGTAGAGAAGCACTATGGGTCTAGGTACTGTGCGTGCCTGTGCGTGCGTAGGTGCTTAGGTTATTTCTGTATTCCCATGTCTTGGCTATTGTAAATAATGTCGCTATGAACATGGGAGTGTAGACCTTTCTTTGAGCTAGTGTTTTTATTTCCTTTGTATACATTCCCAGAAGTGGAATTGCTGAATTTTATGGTAGTTCTATTTTTTTTAATTTTTTGAGGAACCATGATGGTTTTAATAGTGGCTGCTCCAGTTTACAGTCCCACCAGCCGTGCACAAGTGTTGCCTTTTCTCCACATCCTCACCAGCATTTGTTATATCTTATCTTTTTGACGATAGACATTCTGATGGGGGCCAGGTAATATCTCATTGTGGTTTTAATTTGCATGTTCTTAATGACTAATGATGGTTATTATCCTGACTTTACAGATGAAAAAACAGAGAGACAAGGAGCTTTCTCATGACCACGTAACTAGGAAGTGGTAGAGCTCACATTAAAAGCAGGCTATGTTACCTCCCCTTTCCAGACCAGTGGTGAAGTTCCCAGCCTGATATGTTGTTTCATTCAGTGCAAATTGTCATCCTCTACCCTGGGGCCAAAAATCACTTCAAAAGGAAACAGCTTTGTGATTACCAACAGTATTTAGAAGAGCTGTAATTTTGAGTTTTAATAGCTCACCTTAGTTCAACTCAGATCTCCTATTTGATAATGCAAATTATTCTGTTAACCACTAAAATAGATTATCTACTGTGTCACTACTTTTATAATTTGGCAGGTGATTCCATGTTTATGTAATATTTTGGCATCTGAAAGACCATAAGAATCCTCCCAGTAAATCTAGCGTTCTATCTAAAAATTTTTGGCATATCAGTTATCTTCGAGAAGGTTCAAAATATATAAATTTCCCCACCCCCAAATCAATTAGTTGCACACTATTAATAATTGCAATTATTAATAGTTCACTAATGTGTTAATTCTATGAATAACTAATAATGACCACACATGTTAGAAGTGATAAAAGAGTGGATAGGAAATCAGTCTGTCCTAATTAGCCAG
This sequence comes from Pteropus vampyrus, assembly GCF_000151845.1. Taxonomy (NCBI): domain Eukaryota; kingdom Metazoa; phylum Chordata; class Mammalia; order Chiroptera; family Pteropodidae; genus Pteropus; species Pteropus vampyrus. Next base: position 2,547,081 of record NW_011888813.1, read on the forward strand.
AGCTGGGAAAACAGCCTGAGTAGAAATCCTCAGCTTACTTAATGCTTTATAGTAATTAATAGTAATTGATAACAACTTGTAGCAATTAAGATCTAATACATTTGCTTAACGTATAAATGCGCTTCTTACTTTGAATACAATTTTTTCTCTAAGGGAAGAGTCTGAGATTGGGGACTCTTGGGTTCCTTCTCATCCTTTTCTATCTCCTACTGAGAAAATTGTAAAGGATCTTACAGTATGTCATGTTGCGGGAAGAGGGTTTAGAGGTCATTCTAATGTACTTGCATCATACTACAGATGAAAACCTTAAAGCTTAGAGAAGTCCAGTGTTTTGTTCAAATCACCTTTCAGACCACTGGCACGAATGTCGATTGGCGTACTTGGGTCCACTGCCCAGTTTGTGGCCCGGGCTGGGACATGATATGGGACAGAATATGGTGCTTTTGTAAAAATAACTACCTCAGGCTACTTCATTATAAAAGGGCTTGGGATTCAAGGGGTCTAATATTAATAATCATGTCAAATTAATGAATTGAAAGAGGTTTTATGTCTAAAGTGCCTGACTCTTCATTTATTTGTCCTGTAGATATAGTACCTCCTCTATACCAGACACTGTGTCTATAAAAGAAATAAATGACTGTTCAAACCCAGCCCCTCTAAACTCTGTTTGAACTCTCTGAATGACACAGAGCTCAGAACTTTGCGTGGCTTTTTATGTTCGCTCTGTAAAATGAAACTCTCCTAGGGGAACCTGTGTGAATTCTATTCAGAGTTTAAAAACACAGATTTATGGGAGAACCCCAAATCGATCAAACACATGGCAATGTTTTAAAAAAAAGAAAAAAAAGAGAAAAGCATGGCAAGACCCCACCTGCCAAGCTTATTAGCTTATTAGCAGTCAAAAATGCTGAGTTATGAGTGTATAATGGAAATACAGCTATGATCATTTGGGCAGGAACACAATTTGCTTGAGAATGAATTAGGAAATAACCTTCCTGTGAATCTTCCTGTGGCCAGACACCCTGGAAGAAGCCTTGATCTCTTTCTTGACATTGTTACGAGAGATATACCGTAACAAGCCATCTTACATTTAAAGGAAGAATTTGATGTATAGCTGTGAAAACTGTCCAAATTATCTCCTAGAGCTATTTTTGAGGTCTGCTTTTTTCCTTCATCTCTCAATCTGGAATTCATTAAACCAAAGAATACCCCTTAAATTATACTCCACTGTACCCTGGAGAAACACCTTAAAAAGTTAATAATAAACCCTTGAGATTAGGCAAGTGGGGAGGAAGGAATTATGAAATATAACAAAGCAAGGATATCATGTAAACAAATTAATTAATTGTCTGGAAGTGAAAAGCACGTTTGTAATTTCGCCCTTGTTGAGGGAAAATTTGAGTTCATTATGCTCACTGACTGGTTTAAAAGCTCCTTCCTGCACAGCATTACAGAGAAAGTGAACAAACATGTTGGAATGCAAAGCATGGATCTGTTGCAGCATCAATTAAAATAGAAATTCATTATTGAAATCTCCAGAGTAAAAGGTGGGGCACTACGCTTGAAGGATGGCAAGAAGCTTTTCTTCCCATTTTTAATTTTTATTTTCTCTCCTCTTCTGAAATGATCTTGGAAACATTTATCTTTCGATTTCCAGTTGTAGGTATTATACCTGTTTGAAACAAATTGTGTTATTACTTGTCACCTCTTTATATACTTTATCATCTTTTATCCCATGGTGAAATGTATCAGTATCACTTTAGAAGACTGAAGTTCACTGAACAGCTGCTAAGTGGTGACACTGAAGATTTAAGAACAGGTGTGTCTGACTTAGAAGCTTCTGGTTCCTCCAGAACACCGTAGAGACTTCTAAAGCAGTTCTACCGTGCTGAGTTAGGGGTGCCAATATTATAAGGCCATACAGGTCATGCCGTATGCATCCAGAATGGGAATTGCCTATTCACTTGCATGTTGGTGTGCTATCTGGAGCCCAGTGGGATTACATGGGAATGAGATACATGCAATACAGTCATCCGCAGCACGTTGGTGACCTTTCGGCTCTCCAAATGAGCAGAAGACCAATGAGCTTTTGCTGAAATGTCCTTTATGGGAAGATTATTTGTTTTGGTTTTGTGACAGTTACTATTCTAATGAATATAAGCAGTGTGTCCAGGCTTCTGGCAACATTTTATGTTCTTCTAGGATAGTCCATCTACCCTTAGATGGGTAAAAGATGCGTAAAAAGGATTACTTTCAAGGGTGAAGAAACAAAAATACTCTGAACAAAAGAAATTATCCGTTCATTCGTTCACCTCACCTTTATTATATACTAGGCACTGTACATATAAATCTTAAAGCAATAAATGGCATGGCCCTAACCTAAAGGTGTCATAGTCTAATAGGTAAGCTGTAGACAGGCAGGCAAATCAGGATTGCAGTATGGTAGTATTAAAATAGCCAGGAGAGAGGAAAGCAGCGGCTCTTACAGAAACACAAGGGTTGGCATGGTGATCAGACTGTCTGTGCACAGATAAAATTAAGAAGTGGCCTTGTTTTGTCTCCCTTTTTCACAGTCTCAGAGTGACCCTGTCTGAGATTGGTGTTCCGTGACATGGCCCATATCCAATAGGAGAATAACATGGTATAGTTGTGAGTTCCAGGTCATGTTCCAGATTTCAGGGCCCGTTCCATTTTTTGTTTTTTGTTTCTCAATACCGACGTATAAAAACAACCATAACTAAACTTCCAGCAGTTTAATGAAGTACATCAACCAAAACATTCAAACTATTTCTTAAAAGCCATAATAGAAGTCACAAAAATTTTTTGAAAGAGCACTCTGCCTTTGCTTATGGGGGCATCCTTCAGACTTAATTTACCTCAGAGTCACCAGCCGGACAGCATCTATTTTAAAGACAAGAGGAGTTAACCAAGGGCTCCTTGACTGTTTTATCTAATAGTCATAATAGCATTTCCTCTCATCTCCCTGCGGGGGGCGCCTAACCCGACACCATTCCTGTGAAGAAAGACCCTGCAGTCCCGTTTCAAGCCCTCTCCCTTCCTTTCCCTGGGGTATCTATTTAAATATGAGAAGTGAGTCAACTGTAGTTCTCTTGAATGGAAAACAAACAAGGGAAGAGCCACACTCTCTCCGCAAAGGTCCCTTCAGAACAGACAACATTCACTGTTCGAGATTTATCTTTTTAAAAGAAGGCAGAAATAGGAAAGGGACACAGAAGGGCAGGAATAACCAATAAAACTATGCAGCAGGCTTCTCTGTGAGGGAAGATGAAAAAGGCAAGTGCTTTTTTTAGTCCGGCAAGAAAAAAAGTATAATATGACATAGCTGGTGCTCCTGGAAATGACAAAGGAGAGACTTTCCCCCCATATCCTCAAGGAGAAAAGGGCTCTCTAAAATTAAAGACAGACATTCATTTGAAAGGAAATATTTTCCTCCTCTAACTTATAATTAGCCTGCGATACTGGCTTCTGTAGACTCTTATCAAGGCAAATTGCTGAGCACAGTGAGTTTGGTAGATATCATTCATACATCTAAATACACCCCTGGGCCATGGACTGGTACCATTCTGTGGCCTGTTAGGAACAGGGCCTCACAGCAAGAGGTGAGCAGTTGAGCACAGTGAGAGAAGCTTCACCTGTATTTGCAGCCTCTCCCCAGTGCTAGCATCCCCGCCTCAACTCTACTTCAGATCGTCAGGCATTAGATTCTCATAGCAGCACTGGTCCCTTATGCCAAAAAGGTGGGGGACCGCTGTTCTAAGGCATCAACTGACTACCGATTCGGGTCAGGAAGAAATTATTCCTCTGTCTTCATCTGTAATATCACCTATCAGTTGCAACATTTGGATTTGGCACTTTCAATGACATAGGCCAGCATCCTGTTAAATTGATCAGAAGTTTAATTACACACAGTGTGTTCTAACGCCAAGATCCAAAAGACTATTTTCTTTCTGACATTCTGTTGGAGGATCAAAGCCAAGGATAGAGGTGGTCAGTGAAGCTTCCCAACTTCCCCCAAGCGTGCTTATCCTTGGAGCTCCCTGACGGAGAGATGGATGTTTTGCAGGTACTGGGGCCTGTGGTTTCCCTTGTGGAAGTGCCAGTGGACCATGTGTGCTCCTCAGGTAACAGGATGGTGGAGCCTGCACTGGCTGTGACTGAAGGCATTGGCTAGAGGGTCGGCTGCGTTTGGCACGCCATGGTTGGCACAGGCCAGCTGAGACCTTGAAAACTTGGAGCTGATGCAGAGGTGAATAAACACATTGAAAACAGAGGTTGCAGACTCATATTTTCATAGGGGCCAGATAGGTCTTGTGCCTGAGTGAAGCCAGCCAGGTGACAAGCTAGAGAGTATAGGCCCCGACGAAAGGGGACAGTGGCCACTCAGCTCCCTCTTACTTTGATCATTCAGGGATGTGGGTCTAGAGCTGTCACCTTTTCAAGAAAAGCCAAGTGTCTGATGTATATGTTAAATGCCCTGACTTTTAAATATTGGCGTCTAATTAATGCCCTTGTAGGCCAGACCAAGCAGTTTGCCTCAGAAGCTGCCATTTTGCAACCTTGAGCTAAGGGCACGGAAGTCTCACAGTGTCCCCGTAAGGTTAGGGTGCTTCAATTAGTGGGCACAGCTGAGCTTTCGATTCTACTCCTACAACCTGTTAGTAACGGTGCTGCGGGGCAGGGTTGAGTCACCAAAAACAAGCACTAGATGAATAGCACCATAATAGTTGAAGGAAGCAGACAGAAGACAAGCTCCTTGCCTTTGAGAAATTTGCGAATTCATTAGAGCATTATAATAACATGCATGGAGTAGTTAGGAAAAAAATGCCAAGAGAGCATAT
>NW_011888813.1:2551989-2570911 GCF_000151845.1 Pteropus vampyrus
ATAAACACATTGAAAACAGAGGTTGCAGACTCATATTTTCATAGGGGCCAGATAGGTCTTGTGCCTGAGTGAAGCCAGCCAGGTGACAAGCTAGAGAGTATAGGCCCCGACGAAAGGGGACAGTGGCCACTCAGCTCCCTCTTACTTTGATCATTCAGGGATGTGGGTCTAGAGCTGTCACCTTTTCAAGAAAAGCCAGGTGTCTGATGTATATGTTAAATGCCCTGACTTTTAAATATTGGCGTCTAATTAATGCCCTTGTAGGCCAGACCAAGCAGTTTGCCTCAGAAGCTGCCATTTTGCAACCTTGAGCTAAGGGCACGGAAGTCTGGTTTCTTGGCTTCCTCAGATCTATACAGAAGCTCTGAGGACTCGAGTTTTGGAACATCACTATTAACCTCATCTCAAATGGAAGGGACAGGCAAGGAAAATGAAAATACTTCTCGACTCTCACAGTGTCCCCGTAAGGTTAGAGTGCTTCAATTAGTGGGCACAGCTGAGCTTTCGATTCTGCTCCTACAACCTGTTAGTAACGGTGCTGCGGGGCAGGGTTGAGTCACCAAAAACAAGCACTAGATGAATAGCACCATAATAGTTGAAGGAAGCAGACAGAAGACAAGCCCCTTGCCTTTGAGAAATTTGCGAATTCATTAGAGCATTATAATAACATGCATGGAGTAGTTAGGAAAAAAATGCCAAGAGAGCATATAAATAAGTGTGGCGAGAGCATGCAGAAAGCATGATGAAAGTATCTTTCCTTAACAGCATTCCTTGTTGATAATAGTCAAAAGCAGAAAGAATAAGACCCTGAGATTACATTGGTCCCACCCCGATAATCCAGGACAATCTCCTTATCTTCAGGTAGCCAATTAGCAACCTTAATTCCCCTGTGCCATGAAGGGAGCATATTCACAGGTTTTAAGGACATCTTTGGGGCAGCCATTATTCTACCTACCACAATTCCCAGTATCTCTGAGAGATTATGTAAAATTTTTTTTTTTTTTCCACATCAAGAAACAGAGTCTGGCAACTTGATAAAAATATGTTCAAACGTAATATATTACCTCTTCATCCACCCCAATAAATGGGCACAGCCTAGCTTACTTTTCAGTGGCCTGGACAGGTAGTGTAATAGTCAGTGGAAAAGACATGGGGTTTGTAATCACACAAACCTGAGCTCAATTCCCTACTCAGGCTCTTAACTAGCTGTATAATTTCTGGCAAGTTACAAACTTTCAAACCATAGATTCTTCTGAAATGAAGAAAATACTTTCCTCATATGATTGTTTTTGCTTAAATTATATACAACTAATGTGCTGGAATCATAGTAGAAACATAATCAATGGTTTTATTATTATTTTCTGAAATCCTGAGTTTCATTTAGGTACTGCTGGTTAAACCCAGTTTAAAAAAAAAAAAAACAGAAACAAATTTTGTGTTTCAGTTTAACAAGTTATATTCAATGAAAAACATTTCCCTGGGGTATTTGTCTGATTTAGGTGTTAGCATATATGGAAGATGTTTGAGTGTCAAAGATGAAAAAGTGATTTGTAAGTGCGAAATGGTGTGACTGTCATCTGTAAACATGTAATACTACCACCTTTGCGGGAAGAGTTTGTCTGGAGAACGAGAAGATTAGGTACAAAGAGAGAAGACTCAGAGTTACTTAGAATTAAGGAAATGAATCCTCATTGTCAATATAAGTCTCCCAACTGCTAGGACAAGTGGTGAATAGATTTTCTTTTCCACAAGATTTACTTTCTGATATACAAGTTTATCACTGAAGCAAGGACTCTTCATCAAGCCATTTTCCATCAATAACGCCAGCTACAGCACGACAGGCTGAGCGTTTATTATTCACTTTTAAAAGGCTGAAGCTCATTTGCTTCTGTGGTAGGGAGAAGAGCAGACTCAGACAGGGAGAGGAATGAGAGCACTCAAGGAAATGGCCATTCATTGCAGTCAAGCTTGAATAATATACAGTGTAAAACAACCAGGAAAAGTTCCAGTTATGGCTGGAGACCAAATATTGATCAGCTGATCCCCTAATTTACCAACTTCTCATTTAATGATCCAATTTCCATTTATTCATTCATAAAACATTAGTTGAGTCCTACCTGCAGAAAAGGGCCTGTCCAAGGCCGCAGAACACATTGTGCCAATGCCCACTCCCGCCCCCAAAACACACACGCATTCGGTCTGGAGCCATAAGACATTAAACCTATTGTTTCTGAAGATTGGGTGCTCCTATAAAACATAATGCTTATAATTACATCCTGTGGTGTAAAAGCCTGCAGTCATCTCTTTCTGAGGCATCACCGTGAACAGCAATGTATTACTACATCAATCCTCTTTTAAAACCATACAAAACGAAAGGGATATGTTGTGCATGGCCTCCAGAAGCTTACCTTCCAATAGCACACACACTGAAGTAGCACGCTACTAATGCCACATACACTAAAGATACTGAAAACTGAATAAATATTGGAGAATCTAAGTTGAGTTAATGAGCAAGCCAAATCTTGCTTCAAATTATAGCGACACTATTTGTTCCCTTGTTGGTTTCATGAGGTGTCTCATAAACAGAAAGAGAAGACTTTGAGCCCTTGTTCCCTCATGAGGCCTCTTCTCTCTGGGGAATTTGGGAACCAGCAAGCACAAGCAGGGCCATTTCTACAGAATACTGGTGCTTAGAGGTGATAAGGTTCATACAGTGGAAGGCAGTGAGTAAGGAACCAGTAAGGAAGTAGCTGAGCTGGATGGCATTTTGGCAATTACAGAGCGACTTCATTGATTTTTTTGGAAGCCTTAAATATCCCCAAAACACCAGAAGCACCTCTGTTCAAATAGAGATATACACAACACATGCCTTCCAGGGCTAATTGGAAAGAGTTTTTGATGACCTATTATTTTGGATTTGCATTACCTGTGACTTCTCTTTATGTGAACACAGTAGAATTGTAGCACATACGTTTCTGACTCAAGCAACTTCAACGGTGCAGCAGAGGAGGGGTTGGAAGATGCTGGGAGATGGAGTGTCAGTGAGAGAACACCCAAGAATCATTGAAATAGTGTGGAATTGTTAACCACACTTTCCTTCAGTGAGCTTTTGCCTGGGAGTCAGAGTGAATGGGAGGTTGAAATCTGCCAAGCCCTCAATTTCTACATTCCTACTGGCCTCGCAAAGCTGAGCATCTCTTCTCCTTGAGTAAAGTATAATTCTAGTCCTTAAAGATACAGTACATATTTTTTTTTTTCCCTGCAACATGGCCCCTAAACACAAGCGAATAACTTTATCTAGTACCCAACCAAAGAAACAGAGAAATATCTGGTAAAGGCAAAATGCCAATATTATGCTTACTGAGTGATGATGCGGCACTGCATTCAGTGGAACAGATAGATTTTCAAAGACAGTTTTGACTCATTGATCTTCTGTACTGACTTTATTAACCTAACCCTGTCCTAATATTGGACATCACTGTGATCAACACACAGAATAACTGGCACGTATAAAGTGACTTTTTGTCAGGAGACTGGAAGATCTCTCTGAATACAATATTTTCCCTTTTTAATCTTCCCTGATCACCAGTCATATAGCTGTGACACAGTTAGCATGTTGTTTTCACTTTCTTACCCCATCAATCAAGAGTTCGTATATCTTAGAAACTAAAGGAGGAGCCACCTAATTTAAAACTAAGTTAGTGAGACATGGGTTAGAGACACAGCTCAGGGGTTTAGTAGCTCTGTGACTCTGTGACTCTGAAGAAGTTATCTGCATATTGAGTCTTGCTTTCTACAACTGTAAAATGGGCTAAATGATAGCTACCTCTCAGAATTGAACAGTGGATGGCACCTTAAGAGGTGCTTAATAAATATTAGCTCATCTGCCACCTCCCCTACACACACACACACACACACACACACACACACTCTTACACATAGCATTCCTGGCCACTAATCTGCTCAGAACTTGGAACATCTTTGGGTGGAGGGGAGAGGAACAGTGAGAATTATTTACAAAAAGGTTTTTAAAAATGAGCATGGGAAGAGTAAGAAAAGCAAACCCAAACACTAATGTAAGGAGATGTGGTCTCAAGAGGTGTGGCAGTAGTTTATGTGAATGGCTTTGGGTGAAAAAATGCAGCTTTAATGAAACATTGGCTGTGATTACTCTATCACCATTTCTCCAAATGCTTTGCCCTCGTTCCTTCTCTCTTTTTTTAAAAAAGGCAAAGGGATTAAGAGGTACAATTGGATAGTTGCAGAATAGACATGGAGATGTGGACTGTAGCATGGGGAAGATGGTTAATAATGTAATAAATATGTAAGGGGGAAAAGGGGTACTCGATTTAGTGGAGTGATCACTTTGAGTGATCTCTGATCACTATGCTATACAACTGAAACAGGTATATTGTATGCCAGCTATAAATGGAAAGAAAAAAGTCCTAATTGACTTGTACAATGTAAATACAAGCAACTAATTGTCTATTTCAATAAAGACAAAAGAAAGAAAAATCTGGGTAGTGATTTCTCACGCACTAGGATTCTGTTTCTTTCCCTAGGAGTAGTAGAGGAACCTGAGGTGCAGCTTGGGCTGGTGAGCTGTCTTCATTCAGACCCGCAAGGAGGACAGCATTTGCTCCGGCCCTGGGGGACTTAGGGAGGGACCGGCTTTTGGACAAAAGCTATTATCAGGGAAATCAGCACTCAAAGTGGGGCAGAGCCTACTACCACCTGGAAGGTGGGGGGAGGGGTACATCGTTTGCTAATACATCCCTGGGGAAATTCCTCGTGTTTCTGGGCACTGCTGAGCGCACACAGCTCGGGACACATGCACCAGGGCATTGCTGGCATTTGATTTCAGAAGAAACTGCAGTACCAAGAGACAACTGTCTGCTTTCCTGCAGCACCCAGGTGGCACACCTGGTTCCCACTGCTCTATATTCGACAGTCTTGTGGGGCCCCTGTGTCTCGAGTGTTACATTTCTTCCTCCAGAACTGCATTAGAAATGACCAAGCCCAACTAGCAGTATTCTTTTTCTACTTCGTGGCTAAGAATGCTTCAGTGCCTTCGTTTTGAAATGCGTGTTGTTGTTGTTTCAGAGTTTGTTTCTCCAGTGAATCAAAATAGCAAAATGTGCTTTCAGGAAAAGAGAACAAAGAGCAAGTATTAGGTGCCTACTGTGAACCAAGGACTGATATAGCTACTTTGTATGTAATATTTAATGTCCTTCTCACTGCAAGCCCATGAAGTGTGCAAGTTTGAGTACCACATGTTACAGCGGGAAGCAGCCCAGTGTTCTAGAAAGAGTATAGGGTTGCCACGTACCAGCTTTGTGAATTTAGATAATTACTTAACACCTCTGAGCTCCATTTTTCTCTGTATAATGAAGTTAACAATAGCAGCTATTAGGGTTGTCATGAAGATTGAATATGAGTGTAATATAAAGGGTTAAAATTTTTACTTGACCTATATGAGTTGGTCAGTATTGAGAGACCCTCTTATAAGAAAAAGAAAATGAGACCCAGTGAATTCAATCACTTAATTTTCCTGAAGACTCAGCTGGGAGGGGTTTCAGTCAAAGCTTACACCTAGATCTGTCTGATTCCAGACTCTAAACTACCTACCCTGCCCCACTCCTGCTTCCACACTGTGATAACTACATGCACACGGCTGTCCCGTGAGCAAGGTACTTGGAAATCTGTTTCGATGACATCAGAGTTAAAGAGTTCGTCCAGGTATAACCTGCACGGATGCAGGGGAGGGGTGCTGGCCACCTAGGTCTTCCCCTGGAGTTTGGAAGATGGACAACCACTAAAGGCACATGGCAGTGGCAGAACATTTGGATACACTTCTAAAGGCTCAGTTGAGTGTCCTCTCATTGAGTCTCCACCTTGTATTTTGGCTAAGTACCTGGACAGAACTGTGAAGGATACTCTCAGTCTCACTGTGTCCTGTTTATTATTGTTTTGATTAACATTCAGCACAATATATGGAAGATACCTGTTAAGGAATGAGCAGGAATCTATTTGTTGAAATGTAAACATATTTTGGGGGGAGTTCTGAATGAGTTAATCTGTTCCGATGGGATCACCCTTTGTGGTATCATAACTGAAAACAAGGCTTTAAGGATAGAAAACCTAGGAAAGGTCAGTTTTGATGTAAATTACCTGTATTTTGATGTATATTACTGTGGGGTTTGTTGGTGGTGCTGGTGCTGGTGGTGATGGTGATCTTTTAAGAAGGTTTGATCCCAAGGGTTGGAAGTTGGAAAAATAATTGAGGAAGGAAACTCCGAATAAACAACAGAAATTGCTGCTCAGTGAGCCAAAGGACACCGGAGGGTACTCGATGAGTTGCAGGTGATCCGTGAAATCTTGGAGAGGGGAGAGCAGAAAACAGGATGGATCAAAGGTGCTAGAATCGGCATGGAAGGCTCACACAGCAGAATGGAAACCACAGTTGCTAAAGCACATTATCTACTCTGTTAATTCTCTGCCAAATGATTCATGGTGCTTTTTAGTTCCTTGTTGAATGCGTTATAATCCAACCACTTAGACTTCTTTACTTCTCATCAAAACAGTGAGGCATTTCCTCCAGCAATTCTGAAATACTGAAAAAAGAAAAAAAATTTCAACCTTTATTTGTTTACTTTGGTCCTTACTGTAGAGAGGGGTTAAAACTCATCTGGGAAATTAGCTAGCATCAAATGCTTATGAGTGTACCACCTGGGTGGGAGTGACACGGGAATTGTCAAACAGTAGCCATGCAAACGGGAAGGTAGGAAGAAGCCAGAAGCACCAGTCTTTTTGGTGGAAGACACACAGAGTCCCTTGGTACCCAGCCCAGCGTAAGATTGCCTCTTAGGAGAATTCTAGAGGTTAGGCTAGGCTTGAGGCATTGTGGAGAAAGAGTTTACAGAATTTTTATTCAGTTTACTGGTAATAGGACAAGCAGAATAGATTTCTACTCTTGCAGTATTTATAGTCCTGCCCACTTTTAAGCAGTTATATTTTTTAATGAGCAATACAATGATGTGCCCAGCATTCTTTCCTTCTTCGAGGAGTTTATTCGATATAGTTTGGGTGGGCTGTCTGATTCACATGGTAGTGGAATAACAACGGCATCATCTAATTAAATGGAAGCTATGCGTTATAAAATATATGGGTGCCAGGTATGAAAAATTCAAGTCTTACTGACAGTAGATTAATCTCATCGTACTGTTTCATGAGTTCAATAAGGTCTGTAGTAGCCAGGGTAGTCTTCAAAGATGTGATTCTTTTTCCAGCTTTATTGAAATATAATCAACATATAACATTGTATAAGCTTATGATATATAATGTGTTGATTTAATACACTTGTATATTGCCACTGTAGCATTAGCTAACACCTTCATTACATCATATAATAACATTTCTTTTTTTATTATCAGAACATTTAAGATCTACTTTCTTAACAACTTTCATGTATGTAATACATTTAATCACAATGCTGTACATTAGATTCCTAGAACTTACTCATCTTCTAATTGGAAATTCATACCCTTTGACTAATATCTGCCCATTTCCTCCACTAGCTAGCCACTAGTAACTATGTTCTACTCTATGTTCCTAAAAGTTTGGCTTTTTTAGATTCCATATATAATTGAAATTATACAGTATTTGTCCTACTTTATCTGACTTGTTTCACTTAGTATAATGCCTTCAAAGTCCATTTTTGCTGTCACAAGTGACAAGATTTTTTTTTTCTCATAGTTGAATAATATTCCATTGTATGTATATATACCACATCTTCTTTATCCATTCATCCCTTAATGGGCACTTAGATTGTTTTCATATCTTGACTATGAATAATGAATAATGCTGCAATAAACATGGAAATGCAGATATCTCTTCGACATCCTGTTTTTATTTCTTTTGGATATATACCCAAAAGTGGGATTGCTGGGTTGTATGATAGTTTTGTTTCTAAGTTGTTAAGGAACTTCCATACTGTTTTCTATAGTGGATTCACCAATTTACATTCCCACCAACAATGCGCAAGTTTCCTTTCTCTCAAACGTTTTCACCAACACTTGTTATCACTTGTCTTCTTAATGATAGCCATTCTAGCAGGTGTGAGGTGATATCTCATTGTGGTTTTGATTTGCATTTCTCTGGTTATTAGTGATGTTGAGCAACTTTCCAGGTACCTGTTGGCCATTTATATGTCTTCTTTAGAAAAATGTCTATTCAGTCCTTTTGGCCATTTTTTAAATTGTATTGTTCGTTCTTTTGCAATTGAGTTGTATGTGTTCTTCATATATTTTGGACATTAATTTTTTATTGGATGTATGGTTTGCAAATATTTTCTCTCATTTCATAGATTGCCTCAGAGGAGGTGATTTCAGACCTGGGCCTTGACCACGGCTGAGATTTCAATGGGTAGAAAAGAGGAGAGGGCAATCTAGTCAAAAGCATGATGAGTTTAAAAGAGAAAGAGAGAGAAAGAGAGAGAGAGAGAGAAAGAGAAAGGGCAAGGAAAACCAAATTACCTAGAGGAGATGGTGTTTTGGGAAGAGTAAGACCATGGTAAGCTTGAATTTGTTGAATAGACACAATGTCAGAAACTCAGCTGGCTCCTTTATATACTTTATATATTACTCTGCAAAGTAATAATAGGTGCCACTTACAGTGGTAGTCAGTATACAAGATACTGAGGATCTAGAGAAAGATGAGGTCTGGTATTTGACCTTAAGTCCTCAGGATCTAAGACTCTGATAAAGTTACAACACAAGGTTATTCTAGAAAAATAGGGATATCAACACCTCATCAAAGGAGCATGCAAAACAGAACCAATCACTCTGCCTGCTGGATGCAAGAAAGGCTTTGTAGAAATAGTGAGGTCTGAACCAGGTGATAAAGGATGTCTAGGAGTTTGCCAGATTGAGAAGACGGAGTAGGCATTCCTGGTAGGAGAACAGCATGTTCAAAGGCACAGCATGTTCAAAGGCACATGGTCCTGAATTATGTTTATTTTTATTTAGTCTAAAAAACACAAAAGCCTCTTTCATTGAAAACAAGGACAATGCACATTTGCATTCTACCTTACATATTTTCACCTTGCCAACTTGCTTTGTTCACAGACCATAATTTCTCAGCTTTTCTCTACGACGGTTTTTCCGGCCAAATTACCCCCACAAAAACCACACAATAAATGTATCATCTCTGTCTTCTGCTGCTGCTGTCACTGGCTGTGCCCTTATTTTTCAGCCAACTGCAATGGAGACTGGAAAGAGAAATACAAATTGCTCCACAACTGAACACAGGCCCTTCTCTTCAGCACTAGAGTGTAGGTGGACTAGGGACATTATCACATTATCTCCCACAGGCACTGTTTCAATCTGCAGTGGCGAGTAGAAGAGAAAAATGTATGGCTTTTACAGAGCATCACTGGTAGAGTGGGCCATTGTGTAACACCTATTGTTAAAGTCGGTATCTGTGAACGTGACCAGACTCTTCCCGTTCCTTTAGTACATTCGTTTTCTCAGTGACATTTTATATGTGTTATTCTCTGTGAGGCAAGCACAGACAAGCATAATCACCACTTTACTTTGTAAAAAGGGAAACTGAGTAATGGAAATGCTCACCGAATGGTTGGATGAAAAGATGAAATGACTTCATTTTAGCAAATATTTTTGAGCATGTATTATGTCTTAGTCATTATATCAGGGACACAGTATATTGAAGTAAATAAAACACTTGTAATTCCATGCTCTGTTCACATTCTTTTCTGTCCCTGAGATCCTTTTACCCGCCCTTTGCTGTTGACTAACTCAACTTATCCAGATTTTACCTTTAAGGACCAGCCCAAATGCCATGTCCTCTCTGTGGCTTGGCTTGACTTCCCTTTATCTCTCTCTGCAAGCACATGATTACTGTACCATATTGGTTTTGAAAGAATCCTATCACACATTCTATTCTACTTGTTACCTTCTTTACCTGACTGAAATCGATTGAGGTCATTTTTATGTCCCTGATAGCTAGTATGACAAAATATAAAATAGATAGCAAAGACATGGCACTCACCCAGGATGGGCTCGTGATCTAAAGGAGATCGATTTATGTAACTTTATTAATGGGTTAAGTGCTATACTAATGTATCAGTTGTCTTGAGATTGGTAGTAAAACTGATATCAGTTTGCTACAAATTTGCCAAATCTGATTTCCAGATCTAGGCCTATTCTCTTTCCAATAGGATGTTCCACCAAAAATAAATTTATTTTTCCATAGACAATAAAAATCATAATTAAATAAATTTCAGGAATACTGAACACCATGTCCTTTCTCTTGATATCCATGATGCCAATTAACATATTAAAAACTGAAAATTCCTGCAGTAAAAAACCCCATCCTCATCCCTGCAAGCTAAAAATCGAGTGGCTCTCAAACCCGTTGGTTCATAGAGCTCATGAACATGAGAATATCAGCGTCCCACATTATTAGGAAACTCAAACACACGTTAGAAATGCTGCCTTTCGAGTCGTATTCATATTGTGAATAGTGTGTTAAGCTTTGTATGAAAACAGTAGATGGGTAGATTTTTACGCCAACCCTCCTTTGTGTTTGGTGGGCCATCATGCCAACTAGGTCAAAGTGTTCATGCAGGAGTGTCTAGGCCAGTTGGCGTTTCAGAAGAGAAGAGAAAGAAGAGAGAAGAGAAAGGAGAGAGACGAGTCATGCCTTAACGTTTGCAAAAGTTTCCCTGAGGATGGGACTGAAGAGCAAAGAGGTCAGGTCCAATATAGAATGTGTTGGGGGCTATTGGGCTATTACCTTGGAACAACCTACCTATCCACAATCCACTGGGCTCTTAGAGGTACCGTCTCTCCTGGGCCCCTTGCCGTCCAGCTGCTCACCTCCTCCATCACACCAGGCACTGCGTGGCACCTTTTTATGACCAGAGGGTTGCTTGTGCAACAGAGGCCAGTCCCACTGCAGAGACTGTATTTGTCTTTCCTTTATTTTACTAGAAGTCTTTGCTGCCATATGGGCTGGTAATTGCACCACACTGTTTCTGAATCGATTGCTTTTAGAGCTGTTGAGCTTTTATTACTGCTATTTGTTGGGGATAGAGGAGAGAAAGAAGCAGGTCGTTCTAGACGCTGCAATAGACGAATGCCATCAACTGTCTTTCTCCAGTTGTTGAATAAAACTGGTAAATGCTCTTCCATAAAACCAAAAAGAAAAAGAAAATGAGTGTGTGAGAGAAAGAAGAGATGTCACAGAGAGAGAAAGAACAAGCAAACATATGGATCTGACTTTTCTTGGAACCGACAGCAAACCATATTGCGATGTTGACTACATAGTGCAGTAATGTTGTAGGAATGTAGCAAGAAATAAAAGACAAATTTAAAAATATCTGTTGGCAGTTGCACAAATCTACCATCTTTGCGAGTTTACTGATATTTTCTCATTCTTGGAGCTGAGGAGAAAGGTATATGTTTTCTTTTATTTTTTTCTCACTCAGATTGATAGACTCTGTAATTTGATTCAAATATGATGAAATTCCTCCTTAGTTATACATATTACTGTTATTTTTTCTGGCAGATGTCTCTATCCCCATAATTGGGCCAATTTTATCAACCGTTGGCATCTATTATTGATTTATCTAGTAGAATTTGTTCATGGTTTTATCTTAAAGTAGGGCAATTCACTTGAGAATGATAAATTCACATAATTAGATTTAGTGAGGGGGTATTCTCATTCTAACTGGAATCCATCTTCAGAAGCCAGCTAATCTAGCTTCTGGTTAAAGAGCTTTGAAAAACGGAACCAAATACTCATGTCACTTTTGTTCATGCTAATTGTTCATAATCCCAGGCAACATCACATTTAACAATTTTGTCCTATGTGATATCCCCTAGAACATTCGTGTGCATTCTTTCCTATCATCAACCTCTCGGAAAAGGCTTAATGACAGTTCATGATGTTTACCTATTTTCCAAAAATAGTCTAAGAAAGACATTATAAATTGGACTTTTGAGTTAAATTGGTCTGAAACACATTTAAGTGCCATATAAATGTCAGCTCTTTCATAGGATTCTCCTCTGCTAGCAGGTGGCAGCACGCCCATTTCAGAAGGCCAGTTTAAAGTGCAGGGGACTTAAATGACTTACCCAGAGTCATATACCATATCAGAGCTGGGCATAAAACCCAGGTGTCCTTATCCCCATTCTGCTTTCTAATAACCAGATTCGGTGCTATAATAATGCAAATTATAGGCCCTACCTTTGGAGTGGAATGCATGTGAATGTCATTTCTCACTTAAATGCATGAATTATGTCCTCCCTTGTGGTGGCTCCATTGCTTTCAGCCTGTCATTTCAAGCAGCATTGCCTTTATTATCGAAATGAAAAGGGTACTTGGACCATTGATCTCAATGACAGTTGGCACTGTACGAACTACCAGTTTGTTGTGTCATATACAAAGATACTGCCTGGTATACAGATCAGCCAGTGTATCAACACATGATGGCATCAGATAGCCCTGCCAAATCGCTGTCTCTTTGCCAGCTCCCCTTCTATACCCCCGTTAGTTCCTGCCCAATAGCCAGTGATAAAGGTACTTCGAAGTCACATGGATTTCTATGTAAATGTCATACAATTTTGGGTTTGGTTTAACATTTCAGCCCCTTTAGCTTAGAAGTTAGAGTTTGGGAAAGCTGTAGTTCGTGTTAATGTCAGTTTAAAAAAGACTCAGAGATACAGAGGACAAACTGGTGATTGCCAGAGCGGAACGGGGTTGGAGGGACTGGGTGAAAATGTGAGGGATAAAGAAGTACAAATTAGTAGTTTCAAAATAGTCATGGGGACAAAGCTAAGAGTACAGCGCAGGGAATATAGTCGATACTATGATAACGGCTGTGTGTAGAGTCAGATGGGTGCCAGAGTAACCAGGGGATCGCTTCATAAACTACAGAAATGTCTGACTATTGCGCTGTATACGCAAAACTAATATAAAATTTAAAAGAACATGATCCTAATTAATATAGAGGGAGATTCATTTTTGCTTAAATATATTTTCACTTAACTTGAGTTTTATCGGCATACATTTTCAATTCAAAACAATTTCAATACATTATTATTATAAATAAAAAGAATGTTATTTTGTCAGAAAAAAAGTTAAAAATATATACTTTGCTTGTCCTTCATATAAACCCCTATCCTAAATTTCTAGGACTGTACAAGTCTAAGAAAATATGAATAAAAAGACAACATTTATTATTGATAGGTAATTTTTTCTACAAAGTGTTTTGACTGACAATCAGAATGTGTTCTGAGTTCATCAATGAAGAATGTCATTTCTTCATTTAGCATGAAGAAATTTTGATCCATAGTAATTCATGATATGGAAGATCCTGCACATTATATATATATATATATAAAGTTTAACCTGCTCTAATAAGCTCTCCTCACTGTAAACTCTTGAGGAGCAATTAGGGACTTCAACAGAGTTACTCTTAAAGTCTAGCTCTTTGCAAAGCCTTTTTAGTTCTTACATGAATATAACTTCTTTGAAAGTAGATGACAGACTTTCCTTAATACTAGTTCTTATCTATAGTGGATAATGTTATAATGAGGATCCAGTATATAATTTCCATTTTATGAGTAGGGACCCAAAGACTAGAAGTTACCCAAGTGCTTTGTATCAAAATTAAGATTTGACTCAGGCCCATCCCGGTGGAGTCTCAGTTTTTGCTTGTACCCTGACGTCTGTCCAGCAGCTCATTTCATGAAGGATACCTTTTTTGTGTGTTGGGAGCAAGATCTTTTGTGGATATCAGTTTTAAGGGGGCATATGGGACTGATAAAGATTCTATGTAAAAACATATTTAACTTCCTAAAAATCCCAGTCTGCACTTTGAGAATGTGACCATAAAATTGATAGGAATTAACCTTAATATTTGACTAGTTACTGTAGGAATTTTTTTCCATGACAGTGCACTCTGTCAAAATTGTGTCTCATTAAATAAATCCCCATCCCATCAGAGAGGAGCTTCCCCCAAGTAATATGAAGTCTAACAAGTGCAATTAATGACACTTTTTTTTCTTTCTTTCTTTCTTAAAAAATGGAAAGGAGAGAACCAGATAAACCTTTTATCCTGTTTTTCCTCTTCTGACTGCAGGGCGCACTATGACCAGTGCCAGGGCTGGGTAATTGAATCCAGCGGTGCAAGCCGACTGCATTTCTACTGTAAGTGGATTGCTCTCCTCTATCAGTGAGAGAAAATGGCCTCAAATGATTCTGACTGGGACACAGCAGTCATCCCTCTGGCAGATAGCTGGCCCTTATTGACTTCTCTTAGTAGGGAATCCCAAATTGCTGCCCAGATGAGACCAAGCAGCAGCTAGGAAGAATAGACCTGGCTACTTAGTGGGTCTCTATCCTTATGGAATAAGTGATCAAGAAGGTCCATCTAGAGAGAGAAAAAAAAAAAAGAATTATGGTCAGGTGAGTCTTTCAACAAAGTAGCAGAACTGTGCCCAAGGGTCACTATGTAAAGCTACCTGTGTAAGTGTATTCATAAGTTTTATAATTTAACCCATGTCAAGGATCTTTTTTAAAAATGGTGTTCCTAGGTTCTAACTATTTTTCTTTGCTTCGTGGTTTGGAAGTGTATCAACTTTGTGGATGCACTAACTTTTAGGAGAGTTGAGAATAAAGAGGCCGTTGAGGAAAGGAGAAGGTAGTTTGGGTCTTGGACACCATTCCCCAAATAACTGACAGTAAGGTCTGTAATGGTGCTTGGCATTGTCTGAATTTGCCATGCATCTTCAGTAGAACTCGATTTTTCTAATGACCAAGCTGGAGTATTGCGAGTCTATTCACAAAAAGACTAAAGTGAAAATTTTAGCTGAGGACCTTAACTAAGTGCTAAACATAGTGAGAAGTAAACGTGACCATCACCCTTACCAGCCCCTTATCGTCCGCCACACTTCATCTGGACTTCAAGATGGTTAAACACATTGCATAGACAGCTCACAGACAGATTGCTCATAGAGGGAAGGAGTTTTCTAAGGGTACCTTTTCACAAGCCTGAGAATTCTCTGCAAGTGGTAGATGACAATCCAAAAAATTGATAAAACAAGCATATTCTATCTAAATGATCTAGTCACAGCCACTTAGTGACCAGGTGCTTTTGCAGGATTCTAATGCCTGTGTTGAGTTGTGTTCATGACCGCATGGGACCAAACCAGTCCTACTTTAGTTGTCAAGGGCTAATGAGAAAAGAACAGAGGCAGATTGAGAATATAAGAGGTGTGTATGTGCCATGTGTACTTTAAAAAACAAAGGTTTTGCAGTATTTCAAAAGGAGAAAATTGAAGGGAGAATAGAATCACAGCCAGCTTTGCTTAGGATGAGCAGAAAAACCTGGGCCCAAGAGATCAGGAGTATTGTGTTTACTACAGAACTGGTCATTTTATTTAAACTAAGCAACATCAGCTTTCACATTAAATTGACATTATTCATTGAAATTTTTACAACTTTTATGGATTTATTTGTATTTAAGTTGTAAATCTGTTTTGGTTACATAAGGGTTATAAGCATTAGCAAACTGTAGCTACTTTTATGTTTGCATATATTTCCGTAATGCTAAAATAAAAGAATTGAAATAATCAGTGGGCATCTCCAAGAGTATTTTTTTTTTCTTTTTCTTTTTAAAAGGGCCTGTACTTTATTCATGTTTGGAGTCTCACAGAGGAGATGTTTAGAGCCTATCGACTTAGAATTGGGTGTTAACATCAGTAGGCAGGATTTTCTTCTTATCTAGTTCAGTTTCCCTAAGTTACAATTTTTGGCAAGTTCAGTAGGGCTAAGAGAATTACCAATAGCCAGAAAAGGAGAGCACTTTTAGCACCTATTAGGTTTGATTTCTCAAAATCAAGGGCCGATTTGAGAGAAAGAGATGTGTCCGTATGCAGGGCATAAAGCTAAGCACCTAGACTGTTCTGAGAGGGTATAATAGAAAAGAGAGGGACAGTGCAGGAGCTGGCCCACTCTGCTTCCTTCGTAAATATAGTCTTATTAAAATTTCAGCACGCATTAGTCAGTCAACACAAATTACTATCTCTAATATTTGTTAAGAAACATAATTCAGTTGAGTGTAAGCACAAAAGCAATACAGGCACCAAAGCCCAGGCACGCAGCTTTATCACTTTTACGGAAGTTCACTGTGAATTATTTTCCCTGCTTCAGTTTCACATTTACTCTGAATGTTTTGGAGGGTGTTTAAGGAGAATCTGTGAGTCCCAACTGTGTGGCTCCTGAGCCCAGCATCTCTCTGTTCTTAGAGCAGGGGAGCAGGTCTACAGCAGACTCACCTTTATCAGGACAAAGGCACCAAGCTGCTCCCTTAACTCTTGTAACTTTGTGAAGCAAATCACCTGTATTTCACTTAAAGTGTGAGCGGAAAGCCTGTTCTGGCTGCATTTTTACTTGTGGGGGTGGGAGGGGCGGGGGGGCTAAGGCCAAACAGGGAGGAAACTCAAAGATTATGGAATCTTTCACTGCTTTTAGTTTTCCTTCATGGAGCCTACCACCCCCCTCTGTTCTTACTTCGCTCCCGGACCCATTACCACTTTTCAGTTAATACTAAATTCCCCTCTTTTCCAAACCCTGCAGTTTCCTCCATGGTTTCCACTGACATAAACTGTTAAAGCCAAATCTTGCTGTGATTTTTCCCCCATGGAGAAACATATATTATAGGAACAACTAACCCTTTATAACTTGGGAGACCTTGGGGGCTTGATGGCATTACAGAGTTACACAGCCGTAAGTATGTGGCCATATATCATCAAGATTAAATCATTTTCAGTATGAAATGATGTCATCTACTTTAGGCACAGCCTCAATTCTAGGGCTCTTCATGTGGTAAGTGTTCAAGAAATACTTGACAATTTAATTTATTAATTTTTATCCCTTCCAACATAAAGAACAATGTTATATGGTTATCTGTAAAAATCACTTAGTTACAACACTTCATTCATTCTCTAGCAGTGTCAGAAGTCAGATATCATTACATCACCATGATATTCCTGATATTGTACACAGGCAGTAAAAACACAGTCATTTTGTTTAATCGAGGGGAAATGGATATTTACATTGGTGATAATTGTATATTATCTTTTAAAAAAGGGTTATTATTTTCAAATAATGTAAACTCATAACGAAAGGTTATTGTAGAGGTCCTGCTTTAAGAATCTCATAATGATTTGCATGTAATTAGCATCGTGCCAGAATATCCTCCTGAAACTTGCAGATTTCTGCTCCTTTTGCAGCTCCTTCTCTGTGGGTGTGAGGTTGCATCAAAGTATTACAGTAAGTTGTTCTCTGGTAATTTTGTTTAAGCTATTAATTTGACAGTGATTGTTTTGACCTTTGAATGACATAACGTCCTTAAACATAATTCAGGCTAGCTAATGTTCAAATTGACATGAATTTTAAAATTAGTTACCTCGGAGTTAGTACATGACATAAATGAAAAAAATAACATATTTTGTATTTATGCAAAAAATTCTCCATGCTGATCAGAACTGACCTCTGGGTACAAGATAGAACTGGACTTCCATATGTCAGTGGGAAATAAAATGGGGAGGGGGCTCCTAATTACGTTAGTTTATTAAGAGTCCCAGGGCACTTCTTAGAATGATAGAGGTGATGTTGGCCCTTATGTCCTGGACATGATCCAGTTTAGGTAACTGCTAATTACAATCTGTCTACCTAATTCCCCTGACTCTTGCTTCTGCATGGTATTTTTCTTCACTTAGCAGTACTTAACCATTGTATGCTCTTGGTGTGTGGCTGTTAGAACATCTGCTGATTTCTACATCTATGTTCGGTGTGCTTTGCTTTTTGTTTGATTGTTTTCGATTATTTTTATGTTATTACTACTACTATTTCTGTAGACAGAAAACAAAAGCCTTGCAAAACTTTTAGCTACTTTTAACCTCTTAGGCTGCAATGTTTTGTCAATCAAACATATGGATGATCTGGGTCCATGTTTGAGAATTTGGAACCACTAGGCACACCAGTGATCCATGAGATACTCATTATAAGGTTGTGACAACTCAGAGATAGAGTCCAGACAGACCAGGATTTTCAGAGTTCCCAATTCTAGGCCTAAAACCACGACATAGAGCAGAGGTAGCTGGAAGTTAACTCACAACTAGACCCACCTAAGGATCAATCATGTGCTAGAGCTTTCTCAAAGTAGGAATATCTCTGTTTTGGAGAGTAGAGCTCACTTTGATTCTTTTGATCACAATTAAATGGAGCTAAAGAACATAAAAGAAAAATGATAGGTCAAAAAGACTTTATTCACCTTAAAATACAGGGCCAGATGTTCTGTATTGCTTCTATCCCTCTGAAGGACACAATATTATTTCTGAGTCTGTTCAGATCTAAGCCCTTGATTTGGGGGATAGTACTTGGAGTTCAGATAGAGAAACATCAGGTTTTATCTGTAATCTAAGCTCAGTGTGTAAAAATCACTCAGTGAAATAAGTTAGGCGAAACTTTATTCATGACCTAGCAATGTCGAGTTAATGAAGCATCTTTCTCACTTGTCGATATGAATTGAGCCTTCTCAGTGAGCACAATTCTTAGAACATGCTAGAAATAGACATCCCTGGGGTCACGGTTTGTATATTTCAACATGCCAAACACATAGATTATGACCTCGATCATACCCACACTAAAGAGGTTCACCAAAAAGATGTTCCGACTGAATAAGCTCACCAAGGATAACCAGAATTCCTGAAAGACTCAAAGACGATGTTACCTATATTTTCTGTTCTAGTGTGTTTTAGCCAGAAATGGGAAGATTCCTCCTGTGGATTTTATTAGTTAAGCAAATATTGTTTCCTGTGAGATTGCATTG
>NW_011888813.1:2570961-2573157 GCF_000151845.1 Pteropus vampyrus
TCAGTGTGTAAAAATCACTCAGTGAAATAAGTTAGGCGAAACTTTATTCATGACCTAGCAATGTCGAGTTAATGAAGCATCTTTCTCACTTGTCGATATGAATTGAGCCTTCTCAGTGAGCACAATTCTTAGAACATGCTAGAAATAGACATCCCTGGGGTCACGGTTTGTATATTTCAACATGCCAAACACATAGATTATGACCTCGATCATACCCACACTAAAGAGGTTCACCAAAAAGATGTTCCGACTGAATAAGCTCACCAAGGATAACCAGAATTCCTGAAAGACTCAAAGACGTTGTTACCTATATTTTCTGTTCTAGTGTGTTTTAGCCAGAAATGGGAAGATTCCTCCTGTGGATTTTATTAGTTAAGCAAATATTGTTTCCTGTGAGATTGCATTGCTGTGACTCAGATGGCCTATCCATGACTCAGATAGTGAGGGAAGTAATCCATTTTATCAATTGTGTTGTCTTTTCTACTGCTGTTCTTCCTATTTCAGTTCCATCAGAAGGAACAAATGGCTTCTATTGTGTATAAAAGCACCATTTACTCACAAGGAGCATTTGAAATGAAAGTGAGAAGTAATAGTAACAGGAGAACATTGGCTAATAATTGTGCTCAAAATGGCCATTTGGGTAGGTGGGTGGGGTGAGGATAATTGTGTCCTAGAGTAGTGCATCTCCAGAGCATTCATTGAACTTAAAATTGCTACGTTGATGAAATGCAATTTTAAACATGTGATTGTGGCTCTCAGACTTAAATATAATGGATATTTTCAGAATATTCTGACTTTGAGATATCAGGCAAGGTTTTGATGTCAGTATGACCCACAAAACCTACCAAGATTTATTACTGGAGATCTGAAGAAACTTCTGCTGGTTTCTGTGTGGCTGTTTGTCTATCTGCTTATTATAATAATAATAATAATAATGACAACAACAACAACAACAACAACAACAAAACAACAACAACAAGCAGATAATAATAATAAGCAGATTATTATTATTAATTATTATTATTATATTTAATTCTGGAAACACACTGATAACATACCTTCTGCAAAAAATTCATGTTGCCACTATGCTAGAAATGTATTCTTGCTTTCTTCAAGGAGAAAGCTTAGTAGCTTTGTGGTTTAGGAGAGAAAAAAAATCCACCTATTCTTTTTATTGTTTACTTGCACTAATGGAGAAAACCGTTAGAAAAAGGCTTTCCATTTTTGTGAGTGAAAGAACAAATAGACACTACATTCCAGATTTTCTGTGTTCATTCTAATCAGGATAGACGATACTGATCTTGCATTAAAAAATTACTGTGCAAACTCTGGGGGTGAGTTTTGACCCAAATTTAAGAAACGTACAAGTTCCTCACAATATTCTCTAGTGTGTGCATTTTCAAAACTGTGAGAAGAGGATTAAGGAAGAAAAACCGAAGAGCTTTTAGATGGATTAAGTGTGTAGGGGGTGTGGGGAAGGAGGGGCACTATGGTGGAGAAGAGAGAGGGTTGTGGAGGCGGGGGGGGGGGGGGGGGGGGGAGAGAGAGAGAAGAAGAGAGAGAGAGAGAGAGAGAGAGAGAGAATGAATCCTGAAAACATATTTTAATTTACTAAACGAATAATTTCTGTAAGTATCACCAGAGTGAACCTATTCACCAGAGTCCCTGGGCTTTACAGGCTCAGGGACATAAAGCATTAATCCTTAACGTTTGTTGGCTCAGTACCCCTATACCAAAACTCCTAAATTCTTGGCCCCTAATTCAAGGTACCTTCCAACCTTCTCTTCATCCCCACAACAGTTATTTCCAGGAGGCCTCCAGTTTTTCACATTGGATCACAGTTGATCTTCTCATGTTTCTTCTTCTCGGCTTCTTTATTGATGTCTACAGCCTGTCAATCCACTTGAGTTTACAATTGTCACTGACGTAATCCCTGCCATGAGAATGCTGCCTTCTGTGTCCCCCAACCTGAAAGATTTTCAGGGATCCAAACAGAACTTAACCTCGCAGAGCCCAGTATAGTTCTCCACAGAAATGGGGGGACAATTCTTCTTTGTAGGACTGTAGCTCGGCACGTGGTTTTGGCGGAGGAAGAGACACCCCTTTTTCTTTCCCCTCTTCACTGCTATCATCCATGCCAGGATCCTCTTATAGACTCTTCTCTTCACAGACCTCCTATCCTCTCTTGCCAACCAG
>NW_011888813.1:2574402-2579629 GCF_000151845.1 Pteropus vampyrus
TGGTCTTTCGATCTAGTGATCCATTAGATCTTTTCCCTAGTAGGTCAGACCTCTGGAGAGGCAACTGACATTATTAGTTTGCACTGTTAATCTTGAAAGTGAGTTTAGTTACAGAAAATAATTGTAGTGAGTGTGTCCAGAGGCACGTGTGTGTGTCCATGAGAAAGAAGAACATGTTCGATTCTGCAGCTGAAAATTCCTAATTATTGAGTCCAGAACCCAAAGAGTACAAGCAGGAGGTGTTTATCCTTACCCTAGGTTTAGAAAAATATCAGTGGCTCTTCTGTTTAATCTACCAAATTTACAGGCTACTATTCAGCTGGTCACCACTAGAAGTAACTCAATGTGCTGTTTCCCAGCAGATTTTCCCCTACAGAATAAATGAGGAAACATTTTTGTATGTTTAAGGCCTGAAATGGTGACTCTTAAAACTATGAGTGATAAGCTGTTGATTGTTGAGTTCTGAGGATGGTTATATTATCATGTCAACTCTTGCTTATTGTTTTTAATCACATAATTCTCTCAAGTAAGAACTGTAGGTTATTGCCTACCCTTTACCAGTATGTTCTGTGCATCCTGTTGTGCTTCGTTGCTCTTATCAACTATATCACAAACACACGCTTTCTGTACAGCGTGTAAATCCCTTCGAACGTTCCTGTTTAATATTGCAAGGGCAAATAGGACTTAGTCTCTCAGTGAAACCTAGCATACACAATAATGTCTCTAAAGGATCCAAAGAATAAATTGGAAATATTCGAAACATTGTTTTATTTTCTGATACTCTTCAGAACTATCAATTACAGTGTAATCAGTTATCTCGAGTTGACCTTAATTGTCATCAACGAGCTAGGTAACTTGCAGATTCTCCTCATTCAGAAATCCATGTCCACATGGAAGGTTCACAGCACCATGCTTTCTTGTAATGCAGCCAGGTAGCAAGCTAACCCAGGAGAGCTGGACCCTGAAAGTAGCAGTTTCCTTGACTCACTTTTGAGTCTTCAGAGGAGAGTAGAGATGAAGTTCATTGCATATTTATTTTGTATCAGGCTCGATGCTAAGAGTTGGGGATAATAATAAATGAGAGGCAAAACCTATCTTTAATAAACTAACATTCTAGAAAGAAGACAGGCACAATAATGATGCTGTGTGACAGGTGTCACAATATAAATATATGCAAAACAAGAGGTAGCATAAAAGGCAGGGAAACTTGTCTGTTGATTGGGGTATGGCTTCTGGTAAAACATGACGTCGATAAGGTGTTGCCTCCTTGACCTGAAGAATGAGTATGAGTTAATCGGGCCAAAAAAGGAACCATTCAGAAGGAACATGTCAGGTTCAGAAGTATAAACCAAGATCGCATATTTGGGTACATAATTCATGATGGCTAGAATGCCAACTATGAAGAGGCCCCAATTTTGTCAGCATATTATAAGAGTACAGCACTATAGAGCTAGATAAGTTTTGCTTTGTTGTGTTTTACCAGTTAGATATTTTTCAACTATCTTCTCTCCAGTGGAAAATTCTCACAGATTTGATTGATCCAGTCAGGAGCCTTTTTTTAGACATGAAGAGAAAGGAGAGATATAGATTCTGTAATTCAGCAATTATTTCAGTGCCTGCATCTGCTAGACTCTATGCTGGGACAGATAAAGTCTTGGTTATCATAGAGTTTCCAAAATGGCTTGGAAATCACAAACCCAGATGCCTAAAAGAATGCAACAGGGTGATGTAAAAGAGGGTACCAGGACAAGTGTATAATAGTAGGGAGCAGTAGAGATGGAGGAGGACTGAAGAACAGGCAGCTCTTCTAAAATGGGCAGCTGCTTTTCAGCTTCAGTCACTTGTCATATAGGACCAGTTTTGTCAGTGTTTTTGATTTTTCAAAACAAACAGAAACGTGAAATTTTATGTGGAACTCTCAATTTGTGAAAGTTAAAAACTACTTCAAAACTGTAACGAATCAGTCAATTGCCAGCACTGGGAAGGCCACGTCCAGACTTAACTCTTCCAGGTCATAGACCACACATCTCCATCAGTTGCTTTGAGGGCTCTGCGAAGGACGTCAACCCTTCGTTTTGTGTTCTTTGTGTATTGCTTTCTTAAGAGGATCATAAGGGAGCTTTAGTGTCTTCAGCTGCTTTTGTGGTTACTTGGCCATTCATAAGGCTTGTAGATGATAATGAAGTTGTCTTGGAGGGCTGCCATGTCCATGATGTAGTTGCTTATCCAATTTTGTAGTCCTTTATCAATTCCCTCTACAGTTTGAAGGCCAGGCTGAGGGTATGGGACAGAATATTAAGTGGTTTCAAATCAAGTTCAATCTCTATTAGAATCTGCATTGTGATAATAAGAGGTATTATTAATAACAATAACAGACAACAATAATAATGTATCATTATATTGTAAGTCCACCCTGAAGTGTGCAGACAACCCAGGACCTTTTTTTTTTTTTTTGGTCACAGTTACACAATTTACACAGTATAAAAGAAAAATATAAAAAATTACAAGCAATTCCAGTGTCAACTAGGATTGGGAGAGATTTGAAAGGAGCATAAAAGAATAAACATACTGTAGAAAAAGTGCAGAATATGAGCATTTTCTACCAACAATGTGATATTTGCTTGCAAATTTTTTCTTCAAAGTGAATACTTGTTTTGTGGCCGTTTTCTTAGGGAGGACGATGCCACATAAAGGTTAAGACTACAGACTTGGGTTCATCATCTGAGTTCCACAACTTACTGCGTAGCCTTACAAAATATTTAGCTTCTGAGCTGCAGTTTTCTTATCTGTAAATAGGTGGTAATAATAGTACTTGCCTAATGTACTACGAGGTATGATTAAATGAGATACTCCAGGTAAGTCATTCTAGTGTAGTGCTAGGTTTATTTTATAGTCATTGCTATCATTTTTACTATTAGTATAACTATTATTATTGGGAGTTTAACTCTCTGGCTTGTTTTTCTTCTTTGTTTTTTATTTTTTTATTGATGGGTCTGAGATAATTATTTAAACCCTACCCATCCTCAGCTTCTCAATGCTATTTTCTTCTGCCTGTTGCTTTCTTTTAAACCATGTGCTATCTTCTTTCTCAGTACAATTTTAGAAGCTTCAGAATGACACTATGAGACAAAGATTATAACTAATATATATATGGTTTTGTAGGAAAAATTGCCCAGAGATGGGCAATTGTTTAAGACAACAATAAACATTATCTCTCACAGTGCCTACGGGTCAGAAATTCAGGAGTGAATAAGTTAAGTGGATCTGGTTCAGATTGTCTCACAAAGTGACAGTCAGTGGCCGCCAGGGCTGCAGTCATCTAAACGCTCGATAGAATTAGAGGTTATACTTCCAAGATGGAGCACTCACATGGCTGGCAAGTAGGTATTGGGCATTGGCAGAAGGCTCTGTTCTTCTGTTCTCAGTCTCCTCCACAGAGCTGGTTGGATATCCCCAGACATGGTGACCGGTTTCCCCCAGGATGAGTGAACACGCACACACACGTGAACACACACACACACGTGCACACACACACACACACACATTTAGAGAGAGAGAGAGAGAGAAGGAGGGAAGGAAGACCGGGCAAAAAGCATTCACTTCTACCACCTCTATTTAACAGAAGTGGGTTACTACATCTAGCCCACAGTAAATAAGAGTGAAAATAGGTTCTACATTTTGAAGGGAAGAATATTAAAGAATTTGCAGACATATTTGAAAACCAGCACAAGGAAAAAGGTTATTATCCTCAATTTATAGATGAAATAATTGAGACAACATGCCCAAGAAAACAAAGTTAGTAAGTTGTATAACCTATCCATCGCATTTCTCCTCAACCCTCCTTCCACATGACATTCTTGCTTTAAAAAAGTAGACTATAAAAGTGGTGCATGATTGATTTCTTGTGTGTGTATGTGTGTGCGTTAGTGAAATATGCCTTCTAGTAAAAATTTGAAAACCTTATTTTCTAGAATTATTTGTTGCAGTCACGTTTTTGGAGTAGTCATTTGTATGCAACCCATCTGACAGGGGAAGTGTATTTCTCACTGGAATTAGTATATGTGGAAAACATCATCAATCATAGTCATCACAAAGCAATTAAGTACCTAATTGTGCATGGCGCTGAGTTTGCTACTGAAACAGAAAACTTTGTAGGCCTGCCGCCTACCCTCTTGGGGCTTGGAATCCAAGAACTCAGTAGAAGATTGAAGAATGGTAAAGAGAAGAACCCAAGGCATGAGCAAATGAAATATGGTTGCAATGACTGGCTGAGAGGCAGAGAAGAGGGCAGTGGGGAGAGGGAGGATTTGGGGGAAAGAAAAAGATAATGAAACAAGCAGCTGAGACAGCATCAGACTGAAGGAAGAGATGCTTAAAAGACAAACGGTAAAATATTGAATTAACACGACCTGAATTTTGTTTTAAAAAATATATAAAAATAACTGGAAAAAGGCACCATGTTATCCTTGGAACTCAACTCTCACCGAATTTGTACTTTAAGGGTTTTCTTCTTTTCCTCTGAAGCAAAATTTCCTGTCATTTTAATCCCCCTTTTATGTCAATGATGGTTTTTAATTCCTAATTTCTATCACTAATCCTCAGTGAAATTATTGCCTAAGTGTCTGAATAGATATATCTGAGTTTTATGTCTATTATTTTCATGCAGAAAGGGAGGAGGACCTGCCTGCTTTGTATATGCATTCGTAAGTATTTTCAATCAAGCAAGCATTTATAATCCAACTGGGAAGATAGGATTCAGACACAATAGCCCGTCTGCTGCAAGAGTCTGCTGTAAAATTGATCAGCTGGCCAAGTTGTGCTTTTATTTATTTATTTTTTTAACTTAGATTTTGCTTTCTTGGAAGAAGAAAGACAAAAATGTCATGAAACCAGCAGCAGCAGGTGCTGCCCAAATGGTATTTTTCTTATCTGCGCTGATTTCAAGGGGAGAGCAAAAGAACGTGTAATTGCTTCTCTCTCAGGCTGCTGGGATGGCGCCCGTCTCTGTGGCATTATCCACTTATTTGATCTAGGTAAGGAAAGAAGCAGAAATAAATTAAAAATGCATTTTCCCAAAGGCTCCAAGGACGTTATTCACAAATGCTCTCTTCCACCAATTTCTCCCATATGAAAATGTATATTTAGGGAAAGCAGCAAAGGTCAAAACTTCTTCAGGATAGTCTTTCCCTTCCATCTAGTTACCTCCTTAAGTGCATGTGTGTGTTAT
>NW_011888813.1:2579679-2591531 GCF_000151845.1 Pteropus vampyrus
CAAGCATTTATAATCCAACTGGGAAGATAGGATTCAGACACAATAGCCCGTCTGCTGCAAGAGTCTGCTGTAAAATTGATCAGCTGGCCAAGTTGTGCTTTTATTTATTTATTTTTTTAACTTAGATTTTGCTTTCTTGGAAGAAGAAAGACAAAAATGTCATGAAACCAGCAGCAGCAGGTGCTGCCCAAATGGTATTTTTCTTATCTGCGCTGATTTCAAGGGGAGAGCAAAAGAACGTGTAATTGCTTCTCTCTCAGGCTGCTGGGATGGCGCCCGTCTCTGTGGCATTATCCACTTATTTGATCTAGGTAAGGAAAGAAGCAGAAATAAATTAAAAATG
Source organism: Pteropus vampyrus (assembly GCF_000151845.1). NCBI lineage: Eukaryota > Metazoa > Chordata > Mammalia > Chiroptera > Pteropodidae > Pteropus > Pteropus vampyrus. The sequence continues at coordinate 2,580,023 of NW_011888813.1, forward strand.
CATTTTCCCAAAGGCTCCAAGGACGTTATTCACAAATGCTCTCTTCCACCAATTTCTCCCATATGAAAATGTATATTTAGGGAAAGCAGCAAAGGTCAAAACTTCTTCAGGATAGTCTTTCCCTTCCATCTAGTTACCTCCTTAAGTGCATGTGTGTGTTATATGCAGTTAAGTTGGGTCTGACTCCTGGTGACCCGATGAATGAGTGATGTCTGCGGTGTCCTGTCCTCCACAGCTCTGCTCAGCTCCTATAGAACCGTGTCTGCAGTTTCTTTGATGGAGTCAATCCATCTCATATTTGGTCTTCCTCTTTGCTGCTGCCTTCGATTTCTTTCCAGCATTGTTTTCTTTTCCAAAGAACCCTGCCTTCTCGTGATGTGCCCGAAGTAGGACAGATATCAGAATAGCAAAGAAATTAAGTAAACGGTCACGACAGCACACCAATTTCTTTTGAATGTGATGATTTGAGGAGAGAGGTTCATCTGTTTAGGCCACAGATGTCAAAATTCCAGTTTCTAAAAGGGAAGCAGAAAAAGAAAAACTTTTCAATGGCAAAGGATTTATTTATTTCAAGAATCGTATTATAGAATGATTAGATGGGGGAGGTTTCTCAACCCAGGAGAGAGACAAATGCAAAGATGGTTCTGTTCTCATTTTGGCACTGGGCAGAAGGCAGCCTTCTGGCCCTGCTGTCACCTCCTATCTGTTCAGGCTTCGTTTGTGGGCTGCCTGTGGATCGCATTCTGACTCATATCAGAGATTCCCTCTCTTGGTCCTACTTTTATCCCAGGCCTTTACCTTTTTTTTCCCCCCTCTCACTTTCTATAGAGTCTCAGAAGCCAGAAGAAGTTCAATGTCATCTTTCATATTATCTTGAAATTTTTCAGATACAACACTTACCAGTATTTTAAGATTTCCAGTAGTAGTCAATGTTTCTTAAATCTAGCAGTAAGAATATTCTTCCAAATATCTCATCTAAATTCCTTCTAGTATAATAAAATCCATTGTGTTTTACTATATTCTTGATAGCAGTGAAACAAAGGCTTACTATAAGCTGTTAGCCTTCTCCAGTATAATTAATAACGTCTGCTTGGAGTTGTTTTTCATAGCTTCTTTTTTTAGTCCTCCGAATGTATTTTTATTGCTAAATTTGGACTACTTTCAGTGTTGCTGCACTGTCAGTGTATTTACCTTTTCCTCCCCTTTTGTCTATTCATTATTCAAAAACCAGCTCAAACATCCTTTGTTTTGAGAAGTCAGCGACTCACCCCTTCAGATACTTAGATACTTTGAACTCGTAAACACCACCACTTTGTATATACTTGTGTGGTGTTTGTTGACGTGCATTTATGCGCATAATTTTCTGATCCATTAGAAAATAGAATACTCAAGTGCAGAGATCCTGTGATATTTGTCTGTGTGTTTTCAGGTACAAGACCTGGCTCACAATAGATGTTTCGTACACATGTATCGAATGAGCGAGGAATGAGTGGACATGCTGCTGGTGACAGACAAATGCATTATGTATCCTTAGAGGTCTTGACCAATGCAGGGCCAAGATGATACCTCCCTTTGCAGACCAGAACTGTACCATGTCCCACATGAATTTAATGTCCATTAAAAGGGCTGCCATCTTGCCTGGAAGTGTGTTTCTTTGCTTGGGTCTTCTAGCTTCAGGCGGCCAAGTACATTCACAACGTGCACTTTGTTATCATGTCAACTTTCTGTAAAGACATGCGAAAAGTTTGAGGAAGTACAGTGTCCAAGACTGCCCTCACTTTTGACAACAAATGCAAGTTCAGGAGTTTCCCCCGAACCACTCAGATTTGATAATCTGGTAGAAGAAACTCACTGAGAGCGGTTATACTTATCATTATGATTTATTGTAGGGACAGGATAGAGATTAAAATTAGCCAAGAAGAGAGATCCATGGGGAGACTCCAGGGATCCAGATGTGGAGTTCTCAGTTGTCCTCTCCCCATGGAATCACAGACAGTATTGATGTGTAATAACGTGCGTAGAATATCGCCAACCGGGGAAGCTCGCCCAAGTTTTGGTGTCCAGAGTTCTTTTCTTTTGGGGGGTACAGGGTGTGTGGGGCGGGGCTTCATCACATAAACATGGTTTAATGTCTGCATGGTTGACCTCAGTCTCTCGCTCTTTAAGAGGTAGAGCTGATACCATGTCACCCGAAGTCCCCAGCCTAAATCACATTGTTGGTGTGGCTAGAAGGGCCCCCCATAAATCATAATGTTAGATTTTCTGGCATGCCAGCTCCACCGTAACCAAAGACAGTGCTCCCAGCAGGCATGACATTCCCGGGGCTTGCAGATTACTTCCCAAAAGCCGAGGGCAAAGGCCAGACCTCTCTTTCGGCAAAGTTAAACTCTTTACTGTATAATGTACTTCACGTTGTAGGATGTTGCTCAAAGGTCCCACAAAACCCATCATTTTCAAATGAGAGAAACAAGAAATCTGATCCTGCTTTCACAGCCTGAAACAGGTAAAAGTAAACTTTTGGGGGGCTTTTTAGGCAGGATGGATGTGTTTACATGGAACAAAATCCCTTCAAGTCAATTTCAGCCAAGTGACTGTGTGTATGGTGGCATCTCTAGAGTATGGGAATCATTTATTAACATCCTCCCTCTACTTTCCTCCTCTCTACGACCAAATTATTTGAAGCGATAGTCATTCAATAATTTAGTAACTTTCATTATGTTTGTTCTTTAGTTTTAAAACAATTCTCAATTAAAGTAGAATACATTTTATCCTAAAGATGTTATTCATATTCAATAGAGATATTTTATATATGGCCTAAAATTTGAATTTACCAAAGAAAACATTCCACAACACAGTTTTCTGTGTTTCCCTGAGCAGACACGTGGAATGACAAAATTGAATAACTCAAGTTCTCTTCCTTTTGTCTTTACAATCACTGCATTATTACTTTTTTATTTCAAATTCATTGTTTAAATAAAGGGTTATAGGATCACAGGATTAGAGATACATGTTGCACCTAAATTAATTGCTGATGATTCTAGAACATCATAAACTTACTATCCAAGTGATTACATGAAGCCAAGTTCATGAGTGTTAGGGACTGATTTTATAATTGGGAGTTCTCCAAATTATCTTTCATGTAGAATACAATGATTATTAAATAATATGGAATAAAAAGTGTTAATATGAAGCTTATAGTTAAATGTGTGAATATAATTTTTAAACTCAATGTCTACAGAGGTGGTTTAGAATTTTGATCAATGAGATTTTTTTGTGAGTGGAGGATTTCATGACTGACATTGTTTAAAATTGTAGAGGGAAGGCAGAATTAAAGTTTGATCCTCTTTCTTTGTAGCATGAAAGAGGATGACTTTCCCCCATAACTCAGCATCTTTGTGAGCTGTGGAACTCAGTCTGATGTTCTTTTCTTGCCTAGGGTGGGATATATTCTGAGGAGAGGCCAGGCTTGCTCATGCGTTGCTGCAGTGCATGTGCTGGTGCTATTTACAGTCCTAATTAAATGGGAGATTATTAAAAATGGGAAGGTGGCTATAAATAGCTTGGTCCATTTTATATGTTGCTTCAGTGAGTGGGAGAGCATCGCTGAGCTTCTCCCTTGAAGTTTGGTTTATTAAGGGTGTGTTCTGCTTTTGTTATTTTGCTTTAGCTTAAAAAAAAAAAAAAACCTGATGCTGATCAAAGTGGAAAAAAACAAAGAGGAATCACTCTCAGTCCTCGTGTATGGACAGAAGGAAAGTGAGATGAAATAGAAGTGGGGAGGGGTGCCAGTGGTATAAGAAAAAAACAAATGTGGGCCTAATCCTTTCTGACAGCGTTTTTTTAAAAAGAACAACTAAAAATAAATCTTTTTTTTTCATCTGCGGAAAATTGGTTCTCTTCACCCAGCCATAACGTGATCAACCAGTCAGTTCCGTGAGCAGGGAAGCTGGGCTTGGAAGCCTTCTCTTTCTACCCTTGGCGAGGACAGTGGAAATCTTTTGACTTCTCTCCCTTCACAGCGGACAGTACAGGCGTTGGCCTCTACAGGAGCAGTGCTATGACTTGAACAGCATTTGACCTTGACCCAATCACGTGGTTGCAAATCCCCGATTTCCTAAGTTAGAAAATACCTTTAGACACAGTGCCCCAAATCTTGGCTCTTGTTCTAAATTTCCCCACTGATTCTCTGGCTCCCATCTCTCCTCCCCTGTACAAACTGCTAGACTCATCCACTTAAAGTGGAGCTTTGATCCCACCTCGTTAAAAGCCTTCAGCATTTCTCTGTTACCTGTTTAAAATGTCCATTTTCTTAACCTATGCGTAAGGCAACCCACGATCCTCTTCTAAATAATGTACCAACCTAACTCCCTCCCCTCAGTTTTCTTTGGTTCAAATAAGTTCTAGTCAAAGGGCTTCACAGGCATTGCCCAAATTCATAAAGAGTTTTAATTATTGCCTAATTTTGTTCATGTCTCTGTTTGTTTGTTTCTTTGGTATGTCATCCTTGTCCTCCCACGTCTTAATTGTATTACAAAGCTGAAGTCAGATCATATTCTCCCAGCTGGAAATTACTTTTATCCTTTACTCTAGATTCCTTAAATCTGAATGCCTGAGCTTTTCATTTAGGATTTTCTAATTGGCTGTTTAGTTATCTTTATTTGTGTATATGTTTTTCCCCACCAACTAATTTTAAGGCCCTTTAGAATTCTCATGTCAAAGGAATATAACTCACCTGCACGTGTATTATATTTTGTAGCCTATGAAAGTTTTTTCTCAGTCTGTTTGATCTCTAAAGCACCCCTTTGAGGAAATATAATATTATCTATAGTTTCAGAGGTAAAATAATAGAAGCTCAAGAGGGGTTAAATATTTTGCCCCAAATACTTAGGCTGGTAACTATTTGATACAAATTTGAAAATGCTGAACTTCTGACTATATCCTATGTTCTTTTCATAGCTCATGGCTGCTTTTATAATTTCCATGCCCACCATAATGCCTGGAACTGGTTATAAATTAATAATACTTTTAACTGAAGGAGTAAAACATGAGTAAAAGAAAGAAAGAAAGAATGAATGAATGAAAACAACACTATACATAATGTTAATAATTCCACAGATCTTCACTATGACGTTTTTCAGAGCATCTGCCAGGGACCTGAGAAATGAAATCACTTTATTAGTGGTATGTGTCTTCCTCAAAAACCAATAATAGCAGTAAGGGCAAGATAGTCTTAGGTATATTTCCTTCAATAGCAAATGTTATTTTAAAGCAAACTCCACAGTATTTGCAAAATGTTTGTTTCCTCATTGCACTTTAAGTTTCTACATAACAAATCAAGTAAAACACAAAAAGCTAAAGTCGGATTCAAACAGTGATCTCAACACAACAAACCTGGAGAAGGCGAGTAATTTTTCTCTAAGTCCCCACGTGGCTCAAGAGAGGATTATATAGATAAATGTTGCAAGAGTGACACAGGTGCTTCTCTGAGCCTCGTTTTCTCATCTAAAGACAGAGAAAATAGTAGTGCTTGCCTCCCAAAGTGGTGAGGATCAGATGCGAAAATCTAAGCAGAGCCCTTAGAACATGGCCTGGACGTAGATGTGCTAGATGGCTACCATTATCCCAACATTACTAGGAAAAGAAAGGCATTTTGCTTCCTTTTGGCCGGAGGGCAGTCAGAAGTAAGCTTTTTTGATGAATTTCACCTAATTTTTTTTTCCTGCACACTTTTTGGTGGTTTTTTTTTTTTTGAGCATGGTCCTCTATTCTAATAAATTTATATTTTTTCTCATGATTTTTATTATTAAGATCAAGAAAGGTATGTTTTGGCTGGTGGAGGAATAGCATTATATGCTGGAATAAATCTCTGTGTCTGTGTCCACTCTTTCTCTCCCTCCTTTTCTCCTCTGTGAGCTTAAGGTTACATTCAAGATACTCCAGAAAGTGACTGTGCAGTCACACTGTAGGCTGTTCTTCCAAAATCATTACAGGCTGTTTATGTTTGGAGAGAGGCAGCCTTTCTTTCAGTGATAATGACTGTTAGATGCTGAGATTGAGCTGTTTACCTCTGGAGTGCTGTGCATCACAAGCAATGGCTGCTCCAACTTTGTGATGTCATCATAGACTCACAATTCATTGCTAGAGAAAATAGATTTTTAAGCAGTTGATTTTCTGACCATTACTAGGTAATTTTTTTTCCTGGACATTTATTATTATTAATTATTATTATTATTATTAGTCCAGGATGACAAACAGTCAGCAAATTCTACAGAGAATTTAATTGAGGCTATTTTCCAGGTATAAACTACTCCCCGCTGCCCGCCTGCCCCATCATCCTTTAGTGAGTTCTGCTAATTAGAAATTTATGAAGATAAAAAACCATGATTGGGGACACCTGGGAAAAATTAATTCAAGGAGAGGGGATATTGTATCAATCCAAAAATCAGGTAGAATATTCTAGGAGTATCCCAGAGGTTGGGTTAGAGAGTCTAGTAAAACAAACAAGCATAGGTGATGATAGATAGATAGATAGATAGATAGATAGATAGATAGATAGATAGATAGAAGATTGATAGATAGATAGATAGATAGATAGATAGATAGATAGATAGATAGATAAAATACCCAACTATCTACAGATGAGCGTTTACTTGCATAGGTTCATATAAATGTGGACTTTTGATTTTTAGGGGACCAGTGGGAAATAACTACCAAGGTGATTAGAGGTGGGAATGACTGGAGATTAAGGAATAGAGGATGCAGGCAGGACCTGATGACAGCAATTTAACTCAAAACCTTGTGAGACTTGGAACACAAGCACTGCAGCTCTGAGGTCCAGAGGACAGTGCTTTATACAGATGATGAGAAGCAACTATTTTCTTCCACCCTACTACTGACAGTAGTACAGCCTCAGCACCTAGGGGCTCAGCCAATCACTCGAATATATCTTCTTTGGTTGAATGACAGAGGAAGAGCCTACAGGGGCTTCAAGGTCGGGATTTTTACTGAGGTCGTACATAGCAGGAGGAGAGAGAACTCCCCATATGAGCAAAGGAATCAGCAAAGGATGAATAAACAGGAAGGATTAAACAGGAACCTTTATGCAGCCAATGAACACGTAAAACTACCTCCTTCAGTCTTCTAGACAAAAGTGTAGAAGATTTTGAGTAATAGCTGGGGTCAGGTAGCTGGATATGCCTTGCTTACATCTGAGAACAAAATGGGTAGATGTCTTTCTGTTCCAAACTCGGAGTCACTTTTTAAGTGCTAGAGACTAGAAGACAGATGTAGCCCTGTAAGGAAATGGGCTGTTCCTGTCTTAATAAATGCGTTGCATTTTTCCTATCAGTGTAGAATGACAAAGGACCTCTTTTGTGTTAGAAACTGACCAACAGTTTCTAAAACTAAAATTAAACATTGAGTTTATTTTACTCAAGTGATTTTATGCCCACAACACCAGGAAGAGTTTGGTCAAAGGGAGTGTAATCTGAATAAAAGTATAATCTTTTTAGTTTTAGGAAGACGCTTGATAACAGTACCTGTGTTTAGTGAAGAACCTTAATGTTCCCTTTCAGTAATATTCTCTTAAATACAAGTTATGAGTAGACAGCAAACTGCTATGGACTTATTAATTAGTGTACACACACCACTTACTTCCCTGTATCTTGGCCATGTGCGCACATTGGCTTTATGGCATCTGAAGGCCAAGCTTGTGGTTGAGCATATGGTGCCCCTTCAGATAAGCACACTGCTTCTCTCTCTGCTTATCTAATCATAGCAACAGAGAAATTGACTTTTCATTTTTCTTTTCCCCAGGCCCTTGGAGATGTATGTGCCAGATACTTGGCATTCCTAGTAAGAGAGTCAATCATAATTAGGATTCAAAATTAGAGTACATTGCCAGCTAGGGCCTGTCATGTTTTATATTATTTGTGTAAGCAAATACAATATAACTTGAAAGCAGCAAAAGAAGAAAAATAAGTAAAACTCATATTTTTCATATTAATAATCTTGTGAAGTTTTATCTTACTGGAATGTTAGATAAAACTGAGTAACCAAAAAATATAAAATATAAAGATTTACCTGAAACTCTATTCTTTTGAGTAATAGTTTTGTTTGAAAATGCCTATTGTATAATATTGGATGTGGTCATATGTTGACTGGGAGGTTTACTGGAAATTAACTGGAAAAACATGATATAGTCAGTCATTCCATGGACTTTGCCCTTGGAGCTTGCTTTGATTACACCTTTTTCAGCGTGGTCAGTGTTTCACAGGTGAACGTATAACTGTTTTCTACTTGAATCCATTCAGAATCTATTGATATACTTTACCAGGGAAAAAAATATTCTTGGTAAAGAAACCACACTTTCCTTTTGGATATGGCACCCTATTGCCCTTAATGAATAAAAGCCATTACCCACTTACATGTTAGAGGTTAGGCTAAAAGAATTCTCTGGGACTCCATTGCTTTATAAAGCGAGAGGACATATTTGGATGAACTCCCTGAAGTTAAATAATTTGTTGACTATCCTGGTAGTTGGTGGTAGAGCCTAGATTAGAACTCATTTCACTTATTTAAAAGCAAACAAACAAAAATGAAACCGATCTACTTTGCAGTGCCCAACGTTAGGGAAACTGGTGGGAGAGGAAAGGGTCTTTATGACAAAGCATGTACCAGCGCGGAGTTCCCTTTCTCAGTCCTAGCATTCCCCCTCTTCCTTGTCACACTGATCCTACTCATGCCTTCTTAGTCTGTTGCTATGGTGGAGAGATGCCTCTAGAACACATTTTGATTGTAGGTTGAGGCCAACAAATTCTACTTTCATGGCATTTGGAATCCTGTGGACATTAAAATCAAGTGTAACATAGTTCTTTTGTTGTTTTGAGAGAAGCTATTGTTGAAATCCTTTTTCATACAAGATTTTTGTGACAATATTATTCATTCCTACTTTCTTTTGCACCAACACTAGCTGTTTATATACATCTCTGTGTTTTAATTCTTTTGTCACTGATTTATTGGCATAAACAAATTATTAGCCTAAGAATAGTAATTGTAGGTTGCATCAAGCTGTTATGTCATTGTCATCTCTGGACCCAAGTGAACCTGCTTGTAACTAAATACTAGTAACTCCTACTCTTGTCAAAAACTTCAGTCACAGTGATTACCAGTTGAGTGCTATTCCCTCCTCACCACGGTTGAGTGTTTTCTGCATTTTCCACTTAGAACGGTTGTGCCAGAATTTTTCACTGGGAGCCATTTTTAAAGCCTTTATTATCCTCACTACAGAATATGGCAGCATTTCATGGGCAGTTTTCACAGAGCTTTATATCTTAACATCAGCTTAACTCCTTGTGAATGCTTTCTTTTGTTTTGAGTGAAAGGTGTTACGCAAACTTAAATTTTTGCTCTTTTTAAAAAATAAACCAGGATAAATTGTTCAGTAAGATAATTTTGCCACTATAGTAAGTATCTCTTCCCTTGACTTCTTCTTGGAAAGCTCTTATTTCAGCTTTCACTGTGAGAGCTTTGTTATTCTCACCACACACTTCTGTTAAGGAGGCCTTTGGATCACCGCCATTGTGAGTCTTTGCTGGACACTTCTTTCAAGGGTCTCACCACCTCTCTTAATTGCATGTTTTAAAAATCAGGCTAGCAATGTGTTAAAGTTAAATAGCAAATTTATTTAAGATAAACATGTAAATTTATATGCTCTGAAATACATATTCAGCCATGCACATATAGATTTCAAAAAACAAAAACAAAAACAAAAACAAAAACAAAAAACAGAATTGAGCAAGAGGAAAGGGGAGAGAGAAGTCTTTATATATAAATGGAAGAGCCAAGGTATAAACACTCTTGTGTGTGAACATCCAATTTCTGGACTAAGATGTATTGTAAGTATATGTGTAATACCTCTATACACAGATGCATACGTACTGCCTTTCCAAATACCACCAAATCTTGGTGAGCAGGATTCAGGAGACAGTTGATGGTAAGACCTATAACTCAAATAGGAAAAGGTCTTTAATATTAATTGGTCATCTGTTTTCATTTGTGGATATGTAACACTTTAAAAAGTGATCTGAATTAGAATTTTCCAAATTGTGTTTGTGCTCATGCTTATTGATAGTTTTCTCTGCAATCTCAGTTCCTCTTTGAGTAATAAAATTGTTAAATGATAAATCTAGCTAGGTGACTTATAGTCATGCTCAAATATTATTATAGGTCATTTCAGATTCATCCCAAGAAAAAGTCACCTGTTAAGATGTCAATTCTGAGCAATTTCTACATTTTGTCCATTCTATTGTAGATATGGTTGTCATTCACAAACAGCTTGTTCTTGAATTCTAGGTCTATATAACTATTGTAACATCATAAATCAAAATACTGTTATGGTCTTATAAGTGACTGTACTGTGGATGTTTTAGAATTGCATATTCCATCTTGCTCAATTGGTCCCAACTCAGATCTGCTTCACTTCTGAGTCAAAGGACAGCTTTACATGTCACTGCACTTCGCGCTCCACCTGTGGACTTTAAGCCCACTTGTACCCTCTTGGTTTCTTACCGAGGGTGAGAAACTGTCAGTTTGAACTCAACTGACAGTTTTTGTTGATGAGCCGTGAGAGAGATTAAATTCTGTCTTGCTCTTCAACTGTTCCTGAGGCTCCATGGGACTTATAGGAACAGAATTTTATTTGTGTCAGTAATGTTGACAGCCTTGATTTTGACCATAGAGAGCTGAGATGTTGATTAAGAAGGGTCCTGTCGACCACAGTTTAAATGCATAACAGATGAACTGGGAGGCTTCGTGTTTGTCTATCCATGAACCCATTGTTAGCAAATGTGCTTCGGATTTTAATTTCTTTACTGACTCGGTAATATCTGTCAAATATGTGGACTTATTTCAGGGAAATTTTTATTTTTATCCAAGACTTATTCAGTGTTGTATTCCAGTTGTGTATACTCCAACATATTGTTCCTTTTGGAAATAAAATTAGAAATGTTCAGCGTAATGAATATTTAAGAGAGAATGCATAACAGGATAACAAAGAAAAAGAAAATAAGGAAGAGAAGGATTGTAAATGAGAAGTAAGTACAAATGATTTGGAATATATTTCATCAAAAATTGCTTTTTAAGTATCACTTTCTCTTTCTGCAGAAGACATTATTGAACAAAAATCAAGCTCGATGCAATTCAATTTAAATTTATCACTCTTTTATTTTAATATATTTACTCAGGGTTAACAACTCATTAAGCACCAAATTGCTCACTCTTAATGAGTCTCTGATGCTAAAATCGAGCTGACTTAAACTTTACTGTAAAATAACAACAGTACTATTGCATAAGGATGTAATAAAAATTAAGTAAATGCCACTGAGTGCCTGTGGACTGGACACCAGATTTGCAACATGAAATAGAAAATATATCATATACACGTTGCTTACAGAAACATGAGTAATAGATTTTGTCCACAAAAACATAATTAACTTACTTTTGTTTTGCT
>NW_011888813.1:2591896-2594348 GCF_000151845.1 Pteropus vampyrus
CAGTCAGTCATCTTCAGACCTCATATGATATCCAAGTTAGTCCTTTTTCTCCACCATCCCATTGTCCATGAAGCATTGCCCTCAAATCTGATTGCATATGTCCAACCACAAAAACCATCTATCATGAGAACCACATATGCCCTTGATAGAGGAGCTTATCACTGCCCATGCCTGTAGTCCCCTGGGTGTCAGAGCAGTGCTGCTTTTCCCATAGAGAAGAGATCAGTGATCTCTTCCCCAGTGCTACATCACAGAGTGTCACCTGGGCTAAGAAGTTCTGCTTGTGCCTGAGATTTTGAAATTTTCTCTTAAATTTTAATTTTTCTCTCAGCTTTTGCCTTCAACCCATTTTCAAGCCATACCATCCCCTTGATCGTCCTAGGTCTCTCAATACCTTAACTCCAGCAAAAACTCCTTCCTTCTCTTTCATTATGAAACAAATTCCATGACTATCAGTGGAGCAAATGGACAGTGGTAGGAGGACATAGAACACTGACGTAATATTTTCACTAATGGCATTGGGCCCTCGTACTTCCAACCAAGAGCCTTGTTATAACTTTATTCTCAATGTCTATGGCTTTGGTCAACATTTGGATGAAAAATGTTTATGAAAATGCATGCTGTTTATGTTTCTAGATATGATCCATACTGTTCATGTTAGAAGCTATGAAATTTAAAGAAATTCACTTTTATTCTTTTTCTTTTTTTTTTTCCTACAAAAGTTCACTTTTCAGTCAGCATGCCTTCAGTGAAACTAGCATTTAGGAATCATTATTACATTAATTTACTTTAATTTGAGCCACAATCCTATTTCATCCTTGTCAATAAGCAATCTTGTGTTAGCATTAAAAATTGTTTAAAATATACATGAAAATTATTTCTTGTTCTACCTTGGTCCATACCTTAATCAGTATTTTCACAGACTCACAATTGCCAAAACAAACAAACAAAAAAAACCATAAAGGGAAGCTTAAATTTAAAAAAAAAATCCTAGAATTACAAAAATAAACCTCTTTAATAAATTTTTAGATAATTTAGTAGTCCAAATTTGAGCATTAAAACTAGCCTATATACTGTATTTGAGGTAACTATAATTTTCATGTTTCTTTCAATTCAATGTAACTTGCGTATTTAATATTAGTGAGTTTTTAAAATTTATTATTGGCATAGCTTCATAAGTTTCGAGCTTGGTATTTTAAGAATTCAGTAATAACAGGGTTTCCATTTCTGCGTGGTGAGCATTCTCTAATTTACTTTCACTCTTCCTTCCATGTAAGTGAACTCTTTTTGATTCAGTCATTTTCATGATAGACTCATTTTCTTACCCTGGGGTTTATTTTGGTATTTGGATAGAGTGATGGTTTGCTTTGGTTGGTCTAATTTTTTTTTTTTTTTGAGGTACAGGGTACATACAGTGGAATGCTCAGGTCTTAAGTGTGCTATTTAGTGAGTTTTGATAAATGCATACAACTGTGTACCCACACCTAATTAGTACAGAACTTTTTAATATCCCCTAATTAGTACAGAACTTTTTAATATCCCCTGAAAGTTCTCTCATACCCATTCCCAATTATCCCTCCCCCTAAGCCACCACTGATTTAACTTCTATCAGCATTGTTTAATTTTTCTTATTCTAGACTATCATAAAAATGAATTTACATAGTATGTCTTTTTTGATCTGCCTTCTTTTACTCAGAATATTGCTTTTGAGATTCGGTGGATTGCTTTTTTTTTTTTTTCTTTTTTTTTTAGAGGAGGCAACCCATGGTTGACCTCACAAATTGCAAAGACCTTGTCAATTTATAATCCCTTATTTTTTATTTTTTACACCTACAGCACCTGGTCTTCCTAGGTGGTCTCCCATCCAAGTACTACCCAGGCCCGACCCTGTTAGCTTCCACGATCAGACAGGATCGGGCTTGTTCAGGGTAGCATGGCTGTAGACTGGATTGCTTTTAATTATATACACATGCAATTGAGTCTCAAAGACTTGAACAAATCAGAATTTCTTGTGAAGTTAGACGATGTGATTTGCCACCTATTGAATGATTAAGATGAAGTTATATATTTAGGTGACTTCAAAGACCCTGAGATGGGTTTTTACCACTAAAATAAAATATTTTCTATCTTCTCCAATTATTGCTTTGAAATGTCAGTATTCTTTTATAAATTAAATGACTTATTTAGCCTAATTATGACCTCAACCCAAAGACAATGTCACAATGACTTTTTCTTTGTAATATGTTCATGCTCAGCCTCCTACATACTAGTGAATCCCATCCACTTCTAATAGTAAAATCAACTAACAGAATAGTTACTTATTTTCATCTTTCTTTTATATCTTTTGTAAATATTTTGGTAACATGATTTTCCAGGATCTTTACTTTCTTAAAAAAGAAAAACAATGTGATTAAGACTAGACCATTTAGCTAAGATCCTAAAGAGCTAAACT
>NW_011888813.1:2594908-2605024 GCF_000151845.1 Pteropus vampyrus
TTGCCACTTCAGAATGATACACTAATTTAATTATGGTAGTAGAGATATAACTATTAATTTGACGGATCATTATTTAACAATGATTCATTAGTTTTTTGAAAATAAAAAGTTAACAACCGATATGGTATGCCTTCCTTAGTCTCTTAAGACAGCACTACAGGCAATCAAGACAGCTCTATTGGTTTGAATAATAAAATGGTAATAATCTCAGAACACATAATTATTATAATGGTACAGATGTGCTTAACTTTACAATAGATGTTCTCCTAGATGCTCTGTGTAAATCAATTTATTTAAAGTTGAGTGATCATTTAAGTGTTTTAGGACAACTCAATTGCTTAGAGAAACCCTTTGAAGTTTTATTTTCTAATGCAAAAAACCAATGCTGACTTATCTGCTTTGTAAATTAGAGTGTTTTCATACTAGATATGTTGAGAATCGACACATTCATCTAAGTGTAAAAGTTTTTTTGAAAATAATGTCTAAGTATATATAATTTAGCTGTTATAGGATATAAACGAATTGATGTTTTAGTAGTTCTCGGTCTAGAGCAGGTGGTAGGAGGCTATCAGAATCATTGGGGCTAGGGTGTGTTTGGATTACACACACCCCCATGTTCTCATGAAAACCAGTGCCACGAAGAGCCACCGATACCAACCAGAGTGTGTTGGATCTTTGAGATATTTGAGGGCCAAAAATAAAATGATGAAGAATTACAACCTAGAGATCTTGTATCTTTTAGAATAAGTGTATCCTTTTGGTTGTACATCCTTTTAAATGAAGGTGGTCCCTAGAATAAGTTCCGGTCAACAACAGTGCAAGTGACATCTCAAGCCTACTAAGAAATTCCAACTCCTAGGGAATTTCAGCAATCGATATTTTGAACATCAATTTCTCAACACTTTGGGTCTTCAAGGCATTCTTCTAGAGTAAAGAGGGGTCCAGGTCTTGAGTGAAGATAGCCCCAAAGTCTGTGGGAGATAAACTCCTTTTCTCTGAAAAGGAGAAAAATTCTGAGCCTGTGAGAGTTGACATAACAGTTAAGAGAGTAGCCTTTGAGCAGCTCTGAGTGCCTGTGGGGCCTCCATTCAGTTTAAAGTTGTGTTTATTAAATAGGGATCATTTCTTCTAGACATATCTTTTCAAGACATCATGATGATTTTAGTTATTTTTTCCCACATATTAGATGGTTCCAAGATTATTTCCGTATAGCTTATTTAGCACTTTAAACAATTGTTGATACCATACAGTTGACATCATTTATGCGTATTTTAATTGAAAGTTAGTGATTGTTCATTAGTGCTTAGTTCTATGACAGTGTTAAAAATACCTTCCAAAATTAATTGGTTGTGAAAGTCATCCATAGAATGCATGTCTTACATTAGCCAGCTTATGTTTGCCAGTGCCACCCCCTCTCTATTCAACCAGCTGTACTTCTGTTCTCTAAGACAATGGAATTAGAACAGACCACCTGCCTGTATTACCTACCTATCTTGTTCATATTGTAGACAGTCATCGAGAGATGAAAAGGGATATGGAATATTGATTTACAGTGAACACCTTCCCATGCTACCTGCATTGGATACATGAGATTTAGCTTTCATTGTCATAGTTGCTCACTGTGAAAGCCTTAGATGTAGTATGGGAAAAGCTTATACTCTCTGCCTAGAACTGTACTGTTCAATATAATAGCCACTAGACATGTGTGACAATACTGAGTAATTAAAATATGGCTAGTGTGAATGAGGAAATGAGTTTTAAATTTTATTTAAGTATAACTTTAAATTTAAATA
The DNA here is from genome assembly GCF_000151845.1 of Pteropus vampyrus. NCBI lineage: Eukaryota > Metazoa > Chordata > Mammalia > Chiroptera > Pteropodidae > Pteropus > Pteropus vampyrus. The sequence goes on from NW_011888813.1 coordinate 2,596,702, forward strand.
TAAAACTAAAGCAGTATAAAATATTTTCTGTTAAACTCAGCTTTATTGTTCTGGGGCTATGTTTCACCTAAAGCTTTGGTGAAACATTGGGGCTATGTTTCACCTAAAGCTTTGAAAATTTAGCACCTAAATTGCAGGGTGCAGTATAAGTGTGAAATATATACTAGATTTTGAAGACAGTATTAAAAAAAGATGTTATCTCATTAATAACTTTTATATTAATTAGATGTTGAAATTACGATATTTTTAATAGATTGGATTACCTAAAATATGTTATTAAAATTAATTTAACATATTTCTTTATACTGTTTTTTTAATATGACTCCTAGGAAATTTATAATTACATAGTTGGTTCACATTATACTTCTGTAGAGCTGACCTAGAACCTTCTGAAATGTGTGGCAATTATTCTTCTATGGTTTCATAAAGAAAATATTAATCCAAGGCTAAGGCTTAGTTGTACGAGACTGAAGACAGCAGGTTTTCTGCATGGTCTTCACCATGAGAGAAAGGACCTCTTTCCCAATATATAAGAGGACCAAACCTGGGCTTTGCAATCCTTTTGGACCCATAATGTCATCCCTTAAATGGTTCTCCTGTGCTTGCCATTTTTTTTTTTTTGTATGTAGTGCATCCATTCTGGCAGTGGGTTTAAGGGTTTTGCCCCCATTTCTTATTTTTAATCCATGAAATGTGCATGATGGAGAGAGGTAAGCTGATTGTTCAGAACTGCAATAAAGATGCAGCATGATATAGTTTGAAAGAAGTGAGTTTGCATCCTCGTTCTTCCGGTTATCTGCTGCATGACCTTGGGGAGATGACTTGTTCTAAATTTCAGTTAATTCACCTAAAAATGATACCTAGTAGGGAAATTTGAGATGTCAAAATTAATGAGATATATAAGAAACGAGAAATATGAAAATATCCAGTAGATAGCAGGTCCTCAAATACGTTCTGAACCAAGACAACCTAAGTTTTAAATTTCTGTCATTACTTGATGACCACAATGAATCCTAACTGTTAAAACACATACAGCAGTGAGTCTGACACACACCAGCTTACCAAATTGACTCCCTACCTGGTGAAGGGAAGATCCCATTTCTCTACTATTTCAGTTCCTCTTTCTATAATCTATGCTAAACTTTCAGATCTCCCACTACATTAAAATTAAAATTACCACTTAGATTAGAACAAAATATTGTCCCTGATTGTGAGGAAAAGAAACAATATTTTCAGCTAGAGCTAATTCTTTAATATACCATGATATCTGGTTACATTTTTTTTTTTTTTTTCCTAACATGGAAATTACTTTTCAGCCTTCTCTGAGAAAGTTCTTTACCAACAACATCCCAGTGCAAATTAACCTGTTCTGAGATTTGTTTTGTGCTTTGGAAGTGCTTGTCAGACAAGCTTGCAACACAGAGATGTGTGATTTACATTAGTTTGCATAAGAAAATGTTACTTCAGGGACACTTTCTCTCTTTATTTCTTCTGATACTACAGAACAAACAAAGAGAGTCAGGTGAGTATTCTTAGGAAGTAGATAAATCATTTGGGACTCACAAGAAACAAAAAGTACAGCATTATTAGTCAAACCTTAGTTCTCCCCCACAGTGCTGTCTAATGTCTCATTATTACTGTTGATATTGTTGTTATTATTTATTTTCCAGTTTGTGTGTCTGGTCCCAGTAAAACCCCTTACCTCTGTATCTTTCTATCTGTTAGTGCCACTTCATGTTAAAGAGAACTTATTGAAAGTAGTGGTCAGTGTGAGCCTTTGTCTTCAAAGACATAGTCCTTTCTGAAAACTTAAGTAAAGAATTCATAGACTGAGTCAGGACCTTCTACTGGTGGAAAACAAAAAGGCTCAGACTTGGCATTTGAAGTCATTTTTCTTTAAATGTAAAATATACAGGCAGAGAAAGGGATCAGACTAATTAATTTCAAGGCATAAAGACTAAAGTTAAGTTGCATTTGAACATCAAAGGTGGAACATTTCAAGATACCCAATGAAAGAATCTTTATCCAAAGCCTCACCAACCCCCAGTATAAGCACTAAATAATTATTTTAAATTTGAACACTCAAACAAGAAAATAAAATGTAGGAGATAATTTTTTTAAATCACTATGTAGTGATTGGGGGAATGGAGAAGTGAAAGGTGATGTGAGATTTATTTTTTTAAGGCAGATATACTTTGAATAGGAAAAGACAGCGATCTTGTAAGGCTAGATACACTCGCAATCTTCTTTGCAGTGTTAAGATGATTGATGCAGAAGATTTGGGGTGGTGGCAGAGAGGCAATCAGGGATTTTGTGTGCAACATCATCTTCAAAAAGTCAGGTCATGGTTATCAGACAGCTTGCCATAGAATCTTAAAGAATACTCCCATTTCCCGTCTAAGGCAGCCATTTTCTCCTGGCATTCCTGATAAAAGATCATCTACCTCTCGTGCCAATGTCTGGGTCTCCTGCTAAAGGTTACGATGGAGTTTGGGCTCTATTTGATAGTATTTTATATGGGAAGCTGAGAGTGCCAGTATAGTATCTGTTTGTCAGGGTTGCTGAGGGAGCTGGTGATATGAAGAATGTCAGTGAGCTGTGTCACTAATAGCTGCTGAAGCTCTCTGTTATCCACAAAGTAGAGCTTTTGAAACAGTCTATACTTGGGCTTGACGCCTAGGCAGAGTCTCCTCTGCTTCCCTCAGAAACTATTTCTTAGCACTAGCAATGCTGGTTATGCCCAGTAGGATATCGGTGTGAGGAAAGCAGAGGAGAGATTGACATCATGTAGAATATGGAAGAAGAGCACGCGGATTTGTGCTTTTGAGGTGCAGTGATTCCATTTAATAGTAAAGTGTGGTCAAAGAGATGACTTCAGCTTTGGCTAGATTATCAAATCCTCTTTCCATGATGAAGAGCGGATAATATATAGAGTGGTTAAGAAGAGGTGGAAATGGGATGGAAAGAACAGTCTAAGAATCACGTACTTTGAACCTCAGTATTTTTCAATGCAGTCTCTTCTGTGTTTCAACACCTCCAATTTGCAGGAAATTTAAAAAAAAAATGAATCTGCTATTTGACATTCATGGAGCCTAACTCGGAAATCTTAAAATAATCAGATAACTTGTAATCATTCTCTTCCATGTTGACTTTTCAAATATTTTAAAACAACTACATACTATCCAACCCACTTTTCAAAAATTGGGCCATTCTTTCCCATTCTTCAATTCCTGAATCTATTTCCATAATTATTTAAAGACTCCTAACAATGGTGCCACAATCATATATACAAGTCCCCTCATTATCCCAGAATAGCTCTCGCCTTATCCTGTAACTCATTGGGAGAACCTAATTGTGCCCCTATTATCTCCTCTCATACTCTGAGCTGATCTCCCTCGATAACCACGTGTATTGTGATTTTTCTAGTGTGCGGATCATTTCTCTTGTGAGAAAAAAATAAAAAGTACCTATTCCTTTGTATCTTCGTACCTCTGTTGTAAGCAATAGCCCTAAACCTTCTTTGTTCTTGCTCCAGACAGATCATAAACGTCACACTCCTAACAAACAACAAAGCAAAACAAAACTTTATCAGTTATTATTGGACTTTGTGCAAGACTTAGTTAATCCCCGTCATCCACTTAACTGATACTATCCATGACAACAACAATAATATATAGAGGCAGCTTATTCTGTTCCAAGTAGCATTCTGAGCACTTACATATATTTACTCAGTTGACACTAACAATAATTGCTTTAGGTGGATATCATTAGTATTTCCATTCTATTGAAATGGAAAGTGAAACTCAGAGAAGTTAAGTTGCTTGTTCAAAGACACAAAACCAAAAGGTGATAGAGCTGAGGTTTGCATTCAGGCCATTTGTCTCCAGGGTCCATGGTCTTTTGCTATTACTCCATGCTGCAATGTCTACTTACAGGAGTGTGCGTCTTTTTATGTTCTTCCCAGTTTTGGTGAACCTTATTTCATCTTTTATATCTTTTTAAATTCTGAGCTCCTTAGAGATTTTTCAGTGTGGCCATTTAAATTTCTTTAGGTCCTCTAGCGTCTGAATGGAAGAGAGCATGTTTTCCATCACATATAAAACCTATACGAATACTTCAGATGCACAAAGCTTGAGTCCCTTGAGGTCAGGGCCTAAAGGAGAAAGTACCACAAAATAAGCAACAATGATAAAATTCAAAGGAAGATAAAGCCCCCATATATTTTAAGGTCAAGAACTAGAATCTACAAAGACACTATCCTGGTTTAGTAGCAAAGGAAGGAAAGTAGCATAAGGTGATTCAGCTGGGGAGGGATGTGAGGCCAACAAGTTAGACTGGTGGAGCTAGAAGGTAAGCTCTGTGGATCCAGTTATGGAGGAGGATGCCAGGAGAGGGGAATGCAGTGGGCTACAGATTCTCAATTCTCCAGACAGCTTTAAAAACCAGAGGCCCTAGCACCCAGGTCTCGATTTGTAATGCCATTCTCCAGTGAAAGGAACCAAGCGTTTAGAGGGAAATGCTAATTCTGGGGCTAGGCAGGGAATGTACAAGATGAGTCTGGAGCATCTTATAGTGACAGAAAGTAAGAAAGGGCAAAAGGACAGAGAGAAGGAGGGAGAGAGAGAGGTAGGGAGGGAGGGATGGAAGAAGAAAGAAAGGGAAGGTAAGGAAACACAAACAGAATGATAAGGGTATGTCGCAAGGACTAAGGAGCCAACCGAAAGAATCCCCAATAGCCAAAGCCAATTTAAGCAACAAAATAAAGTAATATTGGGTTATAACGCCAGATATAAAAAAAAAAAAATGTGAGTCTGTATTACCGAATAAATGAGTAAATGGAAGGAGAACAGACACATATCCCATATAAAATAATTACAAATAACTTATGTCAGTCCTATCCCATTGAGGAGGTGGAGTCTAACTTCCTATTTCTTAAGACATCACATAGTGTATAGTACGGAAAAGGGGAAAAAGAATAGTTTTCATGAAATAAAACTAACAAACACTACCTCAGTTGGGTAATCAAGGTCAACATCAATAGAGATAGTCAAATTGATAGTATTTACCCTTGATATGATACAATGAAATTTAATATGATATCCTAGCTGGGATCCTGAATCAGAAAAAAAGACATTAAGTAAAAACTAAGAAAAATCAGAATAAAGTATGTGTTTTAATTAATAATTATGTATCAGTCTTGGTTCATTAATAGTGGCAAATGTATCATATTAATGTTATATGTTAAAAATGGGAAATTGGGTATGGGATAAATAGGAATTTTGTACTATCTTTGCAATTCTTCTGTAAATATAAGACTATTCTAAGATATAAAGTTTATTTTACAAATTCAGGGGCAGAGACTAACAGTTATGCAGCCAATCCTGGAAGTCTCTGGGGGAAGTGGCCCTGGGACCTTATGATGTCATCATTAAAAGGGGTCATCTGAAAGTAAGATAATGAAAGTCCCCTGACATAAGCTGTATAATAAAATCAATGTAAGGCCAACCTTTGACTACAGCTGTCCAGTCCTTCCCTATGAGTCATTCATTATCCAAAAGTTTCTGATTTCCTGGAATAATCTGTAGTCTCAAATTTCAAGGTAACTTTTTCATAACATCTTTCATATTACAACAGCTAATACTCAGCTACGCGTGAGTATCTGTATACATGAATTCATGCATCGATAAGTGGGCAATGTTAATTAGAACTTTATAACAACTAAAGAGTCTAAAAAGACCTAATGTTGGTGTGCAGACACTGCTCTGCACATTCACATCTTGGCATTCTAGAGAAATTGTCATTGCTACTTCTTTCTTAAGCTATAAAGCACTAAATGCTTTAGAAATATGAGTGAGAGGGCTGTGGAAGGAAGGAAAGAGAGAGGAGGAGAGAGGGAAGAAAAGAGGGAGGGAGGAAAGGAGGGAGAGCACTCCTTGAATATCCCTGTGACATTGTCAGGCTGTCACCTGGCCCTTCTCTCTTAGTCTCTGGGGCACACAGGTTTTCTCAGATACCTGTCCTCTTGGAAGGACATTGACTCTAAAGTTAGAAAGGACCTCTTCTCAACTCCAGTGAATGGAATTGGGGTCCGTTTTCTTCTATGAACTTACTAGCCCTTTCTGTGATGGACTGGATTCTGCATGTGATCTTTGTTGTCTCATTTCTGATGGAAGTCCAAGGATCCCCGAGCTGTCCGTATGATAAGGATGTATCTATGCTTTCTACTTTGTACTCTGATCCCACCTGAAAAATAGATCCTTCATATTCTTCATCATTTGGGCCAATAGCCTGAGTTTCCCAAACTTTTATTTGTACTTCTTCATTTGCAAGGTACAGCACTCCTAACTCTGTCCCAATTAAGCCCTCATTTCTATAAGCTTCTTTCCGATGCCTCTTTCATCAGAGTATATACTGTTTGCTCCAACACCTTATACAGCCAGTGCATTGTGTTCCCAGGTAGGAACATATCATGATGGTCTTTGTTCTAAAGTAATCTTAAAGGTCACCTTCAGTTCATTACATTAAAACAGAGGTTACAAATTTATATGCCTACCGGGGGCATATAAAAAAAATTAGCCAACTGGCGCTGAGGTCAGGAAAACAATAATTCAGGCAAGACTGGCACTCACTCTTGGCCTACATGTCAAAGATATAAGAGAGAGTAATAGGGACTGTGGCATACTGAAGAATTTAGCCTCAAGGAGGCAGCCACTGCTCAGCTACCACCGGTCATTACAGCACAGGAATGCTGGTCCAGTCCTATGAAATTTTCTTATTTTTCAAGACAAGCCAGAAGCCAGGACTTTTATGTTCACTCTTTGAATTCATTACCTGTATTTAAAATTTCTTTTATTTAAAATACTGATTAGAATAAATAAAACAAATCTGGAAGCAAGATATTTCTCACCTATTGCAAAGAGTGCTGCCTCTGAACTTCAAGAAGAAAGAGAAGCACAGTAGACTGCCTTCATAATCCTGTGTTGTGTGAACAGGATTAATATCCATCCCAGTTGTAGGCTAACAATTTCACAGCAACCATGTAGTTATTACATGTTGTATATATGAAGTTATGCCATAATGAGCGATCTCATAAGATTTTGCAGGCTATAAAACCATTTTATAGTTCCAAGAGAGAGCAGCTCCTGATTTAGTTGACAGTGGTTATTGTTTCTTTCTGTCTCACTTATTTTGGAATTAAAAAACAAAACAAAACAAATGCTCACGTAACTCTGTCTTCTCAATTCCAAGTTTTACAGTAATGTGCCGAGTTTTCTCATCTTATTTTCTTACAGCGAGCTTTTCCATATCTTCTGTAATTTCTAGCCAGTCTTTCCTTATGGTCTGACGAGGACTCAGCCTTTCTTCTGAAATATCATTAACAAGCCGTGCGAGAGAGAATGTGGGTCGGGGGAGGACTTCAGGCCTTTTGTGGTTTCCTTGACTCCAGCCTTGATAATCATACAGACAGGGACTCTGTCTTTGAGATGGTACCTGTGCCTGTGTCGAGATGAGCTCTTGTAACGTTATTTCAGAAGTATTTTCATGAGGAACATTGATGAGATGATCATTTTCATAGGCGACATCCTGCATGTTACTAAGGGATCTGCGATAAGGAGTCCTAGGGTCTGCAGAGGATCCCGCCTCCTTGGCCTTATTCGGCTCCACTGCTCCCGCCATCCTTATATATGCTGTCAGGATGGTGTATGGACAGCATCATTGGTGCCACACCCTTGCGTGTGCCCAGGCTGCCATCCCTTCTTTGCTGGAATAAAGGTCAGGAGACAAATGGCCATTCGTTCCCCAAAGTGATGGATCAAAAGTATAGAGGAGGATGCATGCTGTCGAGTTCTTGTTAATCATGCCAGCATGACGGAGGGGCAGGAACGGTGATTTCCATAGTAGAAGGGGCCTGATGGAGGTTGCAGCTTTGTAGCAGTTGTCTAGCCTGGAATTAGCTAATGAGGCTCTCTTTGTTTGGGCACTGGAAAGCCTCCAGAACCCACTCAGGAGGGAAATTAACAAATGTCTTTTTTGTTACCTCCGGATAAATCTTCAGGATGAAAAGTGCTTCTGTTCCACCTCTTCAGCCTTCTCCCTTCTTTTTCCCCAGTGGACCTTCAATTACTGTGGAGGCCAAAAAAAATAAAAATAAAAATAAATAAATTATTCTTTGTTAAGAAACTAGCAATGGAGGTTTGAGAGTAAGGGCTAGTTAGAAGTGGCTGTGAGGTTCACAGTCTTCAGGTGATATTCTAAATAAACCTCATTCATCCGATCATTTCTGATTATTTCAACACTGGTTGTCTATGTAATGTATGGCTAC
>NW_011888813.1:2605999-2636977 GCF_000151845.1 Pteropus vampyrus
TTTTTTTTTTTTCCATATAGCAGACTAGGCTCTTTGATCCTCCTGGGGATCACTCTGATTATATTTTAAGGCTGTTTATATCTGATTTCATTGATAACTATCTCTAGATTTTTTACTTTTCTTCTTCTTTCAACTCAGTGCTTGTATTTTTGTCTCGACATTTGCTAAAAATTACTGCTAGACACCATAAGAAGTTCCGGAAACAGTAAGGTTCAAAATGTTGTACAACCAATATAATTCTGGAGGAAATAGTGGTAAAGAGACGAGTTTGAGAATTTGGTGTCCTTTGGATAAAATTACAATTTGTTTTGTTTTTCCTCATATTTATATAATGCTGTAAAATTTTAAGATCTGTTTTGGTTTAGTGACAGATGAGTGGTGAAGAGAGAAAGAGTTAGAAAAGTTACAGAAACTGGCAAGAATATTGGAGATGGTGAATTGATTTCTCAGATATTGATAGATACTAATCCTTGTTAACGCTTCCTTCTTCACTTAAAAAAAGAAAAGAAAATTAAAGTACCGTAGACTTCTCCTTCTAGAACTCTCTATAGCAGCTACATTGTACTCTCATTTTGTAGTGGAGATAAGCAGAGGCTTTCTGTGGCTAAGGACTGGAATCTGATGCCCGTGGATTTTTGCTGGTATTAGCTCAGCTGTGACCCTGCCTGGCAATGGATGGTGTGGAACCAGCCTAGGGCACCTCTAGTTTCCTATGTCATGGGCAATATGTGTTAATGAATTAAAGTGCCAAATAGAAACGGAACACAATTCCAAATACATGTAAACTGAAAAATACTTCTTTTTATTTGTTGGTTATTTTTTAGTTCATATACTTAAAAAAATACTTTATGTAAGAATGTCAGGGACTGCATTGATAAAGTATGTTTATTGATTGGCCATTTCCAATTAAGGACTCATATCTCAAGACTTAATTCTAGGACCCATATGTTTCAAAATGTTTTCCTATGTAATTCAGCTTACAATGATCTTCCTCTACTATAAGCCATAATTTTTATTGACTCAGTTCCTCAAAGAGAGGCAATGCATCATGGCGAAAAGAAAATTGAACTGCAAATCAGAAGACCCAGGTTCTAGTTCCTGATGTTTCTCATTTGTATATTTAGTTACATAATTCAACCCCTAGATACCCTTCACTAAGATACTAAGATTCAGTATGATGAGTTTGTGTGGGTAAATGGCCACCATATGATTCTGGACCAAAAAGAGTTACCGAAAGATTAATGATGGATGTCCCAGGGATGTGCAAATGGGAAAACCATTATCAACCTACACTCCAAACTGGAAATGACTCATCCCAGCAAAAGATGCTGAGATCTCCTTGCCACAAGCATAAGACTAGAATATAGATCCCTTCAGAAAATAAGGCTTTTGAATGAGCTTATTAGATAGAAGTTTTAGAATGAAATCAATAGATACATTGATTAATGTCTACATAAAGACACTACTTAGGTCATACGTAGAGGAAAGGCTGATATTTATAATAAGGTTTTGAAGCAAAGAGAATTCTGCCACATACAACTAGAAAAATAAAACAAAAAAAAAATCAACTTTGGCAACACTACTAGTATGGGGTTATCACTAGATCTTTAATGAAGAGAAAAGAGGGACTAATAATTTACTGAGCATCCCTTATTGATCCCAGTACATTACTCTGTAGAGTAAATGGTATAGTTTTTCCCTTCATAGTGTGGATTCAATTGATTTTCATTGATAATATACTCTTCAAATATTTATTGAACATATACTGTATTCCAGCTACCTGGCTAGCATTAGGAATAGCAAAGTGAATAACCTAGGATTGCTGTCTAACTTCATGGAGCTTACTATGTAGAGAAATTTTGCAATTAAACTTAGAATGCACAAATAGTACTATAGACAGTCTGCTGATGATATGGCTATGACCAAACTGTTAGAGTCATGATTCTGATATCCAGAAAAGGGAAAAAAAAGGTATGCAGCTCAAACAAGCATATCATTGTGTGGGTTTATTACATGTTACAAAGTACTATGAAGCACTTGGTAAACTTCAGATAGCAGTAGTATTAGGTAATTACCATGTGAAACCATTATATGGCTACTTAAATTTTATGTTGATATGTAGTAGTTCACATATATATAGCCTTTTTATGCAGTTAAATGTAAAATCCTTAAGGGAAAGGATGAGAAAAGGAGGATGAGAGAGGAAGTAACATTTGTTGATCTACTGTGTGCTAGTCAGCACTTGGCTCTAAACCTGTTACTTCACTTAAATATGAATGTTAGGAAGTATTTCTGATGCCCTTGGTATTCTCTCTACACTGTCTGTTATATTACTTTGCATTCATAGGTGCTTCACAAATATTTGTGTTGGTTGACGTAGTAATTTAAATTACTTCAAATTGAGTAAATCCAATCTTTCTCAACAGACTCATGTCCTTTTTTTTATTAGGCCTGATAGCTCTTGCCAAGTCACTTTCCTAAAGAAGCAATGCAAAGAACTGGTCGTTTTTATACTAAGATCATTTGTGTAGTTGTTTCTTCATTTCTCAAAGACTTTGAATACAGTGCCCATTTATTCTTTATGCTATGAGTTCTGAACTGAAAGCGGCAGATGCCTGAGAATGGTGTAACTTCTTCCTTTGGAGAGAGCCATTTGTCAGTGGGATGGGATGCAGCTGTATGGGGTTTTCTAAAAGAGGCACAGTTTGGAATGCTGGATTGCTGCCTGGGAAAGGACCAGGGCACTTCACAGTAGAATGGTTCAACTTTTGGAAGGTCAACTTTAGGATGCAGATTCAGTTGGTAATAATAATAATATATTTTTCTTTCTTTTAAAATGTGTAGGAGGAGTAAGACCAATCTAGGCTCTTTGTGTTCAGTTGCTAAAGAGCTGGGCCATTACACAATGCAAATGGCCCATGTTAAGTAAGAAAGGAAAGATAAAAAATTGTTTATGATTTATAACTCATATAAAACCTGATGTAAAAACTAACCAAAATAGACACATATCATTTAAAGAGATATGACTCCAGTCAAAATATGCACAGTGATTCGAGAGTATTGGAAGCTGAGGAGGAGTAGAAAGCAAGACAGCACCAATCAGCAGTGGTTTAAAATTTGGCCTGTGCAGTCATATTACCTGAGTGGAATCCTACCTCTAGGAACAGCTGTGTGACTTATGCTTGCTTCATCTAGAAAAATGGGAAATATCCAAAGATCGAATTAAAATATGCATGAACCATATATAATATAAAATAATAAATGGAACATACTAAATGGCAAATACATAGTATAAGTTCTTTGACATCAATTATTGAAGTGATCAGGAGATTTTCGATCTTGTTAACATAAAGAAAATTAAGCAAGGATGTGAAAAAAATAAATGATATGGTAATAAATAGACAGACGCTGCACTGTGACACTATTATTTAAGACTCTAAAGTCCCAGAAACTCAAATGAATCAATGTTAATGCCAATGCCTTGTAAATTATAAAGCCTGATACACCTGAAGATTCTAGGTCCTTTTTTTTCTCTTTCGTACTTCTTGTTCATATTTTGCAGTTACCATTATTAAATATATTTATGGCTTTTCAAGTTTGTGAGTTCTCATTGGTTGAACTAGGGTGGTGAGCATATCATAGGGTGTTCTTGGACTTCTAGGGGCTTGCCTTGTTTACCTGAGCAACATGCTTCAGGTGGATAAGGACATACTCCAGGGATGTATTCCTTCTCTGCAGTATAGTGATCTTTTTTGGTGACTAGACAGTCAGAGGAAAGGAGAGGTACTCAAAGAGAGGGGCACAGTGGTAAAAAAGTTGGGCAGGCTTTATGTAACCATGTGAGAGAAACTACCAATATCCACTGAAAATCCATTTTGTCACTTTCTTATTACCAAATCTTCAATTTTGTTTACAATGACAATGCATCCAGCTTTAAAGTAAAACAAACAGGAAAACATTCCCTAGCTTCCCTAGCACCTAAGTGGGCATGTAACTTTAAGTTTGACAAATGACTTGTCCGCATGCGTGTTCAATGGTTCATACAAAAGGGCTGCTTAAAGAGAGCTGACTTAGGTGCAAGGGACACACCCTCTGCCTTCCTTGCTGCCTGGACATGATGACTGGAACTTCAACACATACGTTGGTAATAAAGCAACGTTAAGGGTGAAGTCATGTGCTAGGTGGGAATGGTGGAACACAAAGGTAAAGCTAGAAGTATCTGGGTCTCACATGATTTTGTGGAAAATTCTGCACCAGCCTTAAAGTACCAAGTGCTGGGCTTCTTTATGTGAGAGAATAAATCATCATAGTGTTTTTACCACTATTTTTTGTGTCACTGTTACTCATACTGAGCACAATTTCTAATTACTACATATATAAGCTTTGCTCAAGTCTGTTAACTGTATTGCCTCCAACAAGAAAGAGCTTAACTCCAAGCTGCCTCTCATGTATATGGATGTTCTAAGCTCAGAAAGTACATTGCCACCTGCTCAGATGCAGTCCTTATTTAGCCTTGTTTAGCCAAACCACTTCACAGCTCCAAGTAGCAACGAGATAACTTACAGTGGCCTCAGCATTGAGTTTTCTTTTTATAATTGACATGGGTTATACCAGTTAAATAGGCATTGCCCAAAGGTCTTTTAAAAATCTTACCAAATCCTAAAAGAGACTAACCAACTGACTGACCAATGACTGATTCACTAACGAATGCTCACAAATATGCCCTTATTTCCAATAATATATGTTGATCACCTTTTACCCACCAAGAGCTAAGTAGGTTCACAAAATAAAGAGATTAATCAGAAAAAGTTCTAAGTCAACCTTCCATTTTAATCTAGTAGAAAACACACTAAATCAGAGCTGAAATTAATATACTGGTGATGCCTCCACCACACCACAATGCAATTCAGCTAGCAATAGACTCAGTTGAAATCATTTTTCCCCCAATGCTGGCGTTGTAAGGATTTCTCTTAGATAGCTGATATATAGATGATAGATAGGTAGACAGATAGATAGACAGATAGATAGACAGACAGACAGACAGACAGATAGATAGATAGATAGATAGATACGTACGTACATATGTACATACATAGATACATAGATAGATGATAGCTAGATATAAAGGTACATATATCAAAAGCCCATGCTCTATTTTCTGATAACACTTCGTGCCCAGTTATTTGACTACTATCAAAGGTATCTGCTGCTATTGTAACAACTGTAGAAGGCAGTAGTTCTTCACAAATGCCAGGCTTGAAATCTGATAGAAAACAGAGTAAGTAAATAAGAGATGCTTCAAGGCAGTTCACCCCTGTGGTGGTTCTATTGAGAAAGAACACAGATATACACACATACTCACAAACACACAAAGTGTTTGAAATAAACAGTTTCTTCAAGGAGAGGCGTTAAGAGAACAGAAGGCCCAAGGTTTGTTACTGGCCTTAGAAGAGCTTACTTTTCACTTATTTATAAACGTAAACAAAGCCCAATTAGTCTTCAACTCAGGGAAGAGAGACACATGAGAGGAAATGGTCATGGATGGCCTTTATGATTATGTTTTCCATGTGAAGTGTGGAAACTCATTTTCAGTATTGGATTTTTTGGCTGGATTGTTCTCCTCCCCAGAGGCTATCTCTGCAGAAGTCATTATCAGGCCTTTGGAAGTAATATCTGATCTACCTCTGAATGTAGATCGTGCTCCTTCTCTCTGCTTCTTCCTCCTTGCTTTTCCCTCCCCTCTTATTACACTGATTGCATGCAAAATTAATTATCAGTCCTGTCACATCTTGCACTGCTAACAGTGGTCAGTATTGAATTATGGGGAACGCAAACACAATTTTCAGCAGCCTAATTGCTTCTCCTGTACCCAGTGAAACGTTACATTAAATACCCATGGCAAGCAGATTGTATTCAATTTCCATAACAAACTGGTGGGATTTCATTACCAGAATTCCTAGCATCTACTCACACAATTCTTTCCTAACTGTTCTATCAGGCTGGTCTTGGAAATTCCTTTCCAAAGCAGCAGCTTCTCAATGCGGTATTGATACGCACCATAGCAAGTCATCCATGAGAGTGACAGATGACTAATGCCTTCTATAAACATTGATGGAGAGCTTCTACTGTTCATACATCTAAGAGCTCAAGACTAGGTAGAAGGGAAGACAAAATGTAAACAAATAGCTATAACAACTGTTTAATTTATACTCATAGATGTATCTTCAAGGTACCTTGGTAACTTACAAAATGCTGCATTGCAGAAGACTGAGATATTCACCAAAATCTTAAAAGAGAAATTAATACTTGAGTTGGCTGAGAAAAGCTGAGTAGGAGTTAATTAGGCAGACATAGTAGAGAAGGGCATTTTAGAAAAAATAACACTTATAACTAGCATTTATGAGAACTTAATTGTGCTAGTTCTGCTTTAAAGCACATTATATGCATTCAAACATTTAATCCCCATAGCAACCCTATGAGATATTATCCCCATCTTGTGAATGAGGAAACTGAGACACTAAGAGATTAAAAAAACTACCCCAATCGTGATGGTTAATTTCATATGTCAACTTGACTGGCCATAATGTACCCAGATTAAATGTTACTTCTTGAGTATCTGCAAGGGTGTTTCTGGATGAGATTAGTATTTGAATCAATGGAATCAGTATATAAATTCCACATCATCCAATCCATTGAGGGCCTGGATAGAACAAAAAGCAGGGGAAGAGGGGAATTTAAGGAAGGAAAGTCTCCCTTTCAAGGTTCTCAGGCTTTTGGTCTTTGACTGAATTACACTACTGGTTTTCCTGGATCTCCAGCTGAAAGATGGCAGATCATGGGACTTCTCAGCCTACAGGATCATGTGAGCCAATTTTTTGTTTTTATAAACTATATATATATAGATGTAGATAGATGATTTCTCTAGAGTACCCCAAGTAATACAGATTTTGGTACTGAGAGTAGTTCTAAAGGAACAAATTTTTAAGGATGAGTTTTCTAAATTGGTTCTAGGGTTTCTGAGATTGGCTCTTGAATCCGATTAGATTAAAAGATACTATTGATTCTGTTCCAAGTAGTAAAGAGAAAACCGATAGTCTATGATGTGAACTGTTTATAGAGATACCCAAAATATCTAAATCAGATACTTCTAATAAACCACTTATAAGAAGCAAGGACCTAGATTACTCTCTATATGATACTTTTGAATATTTTTCTAAAACTAAAGAATATAATGACACTGGTTGTCTGTTCCATAGGTAATAAATAACAGAGCAAGACTCAGCAGTGTGAAGAAGTCACAAATAAGCAAGGAAGATATATCTAGATCATTAATGGTCATATTGGTTGTGCTAGGAGGTTAGAGTTAATCTGTAGGCAATGAGAAGCTAAAAAAAAAACAAAAAAACAAAACAGTGACAAGGTCAGATGTGCATTACAGAAACATCATTGCATAAGTAGATGGAAGGCTTGATTAGAAGGAAGCCAGAATAGGAATCTGGAAGATCAAGACTTTCTCATCATCTTGCTACATCTAGGCAAGGGTTAGTGGGTGAGAGGCTGAGCCATGGGAGCACCATATGGTGTGATGAAGAAATACTTAAGGGGTGCATTTGACCCAACTTGGTAATAGATTGAAGTAATACAAGTAGGATTAGGGTCAGTCAATCTACTCTTCTGACTTTCTTTCTGTATCCCAAAGCCTACCAGGTATCTTGAAATAAGTAAGGGGAAAAGAAAAAGAGAGAGAGAAGTTAAAAGAGACAGGCTTGACAGGGAGAATTAAGATATTTTGAGTGTTCCAAGGGACTTGATAAGCCTGAGAAATGTCTATAAACTGCCCGTGTATTCCATGGAATCGATGTGGATCAGCCATTGAAATTTATAAACCTAGAGATCATCACAGGGCAGGAGCATAAAGAGTTAACTGTTTGCATAGCCAAATGGCCTTGTTTATAGGTAAGGAAATAGTGTCTAGAGAGATTGAAGTGACTGGACTCAGATCACTTAGCTAGTTACTTAGAGAGCAAAATTCATGCCTACCATTTCCATTTGTTTTGAGTCATGACACCCTTAAGTAATAGCCAATTCCCCTTTCCCTGGGAGAGAATCCTTAAACACTAAGTCCTGACCTAATTTGCCTGACACAGTCAGTTCTCACAGGGGACACTATAGTGCACAGCCGATTCCTCCCCATCCCAGACCTAGGATCCAAATACTCAGCTGCTTGGCGTGTGTGTCGGCTGCTGACTGCTCTCAGCTGGGCACCTCTCCAGGAGTTACTTTCTGTTGAAGAAAGTTACCTGTGGCTATTTGGACTGTTGGAGAATTTTCAGTGTCAAGGATTAGTCTTTTTGGCCATATGAAACCATAAAGATATTTTGAGTGGAGAAGTGACTTCATGGGAAAATATTTAAGGCCATGTGCAGGGATAAATGAGAATAGAGAGGAAGTGGAGGGGAAGTTAGGATATTTCAGTTGTAATATTGTAAAGACTATACTAAAGTGGTGACTTCGGAACCCCCAAAAAGATGACAACATTTTAAAGGAAGAATCCACCTTCGATTGGAGTTTGGAAAAAAGAGAGGTTGATTAGAGGTTGATTGGAGTTTAGAAGAAAGAGAGAATTCATGTCTGAATGAATAGAAAATTGATGGTGCCATATCCAAAACTAGATCATTGATTTAGAGAGAACCGGCTTGGGGGAAAGAAAATGAGGGCTTTTCTGATGTTTGAGATGATAGAGAAACTGTCAAGCAGAAATACCTGGGAGGCAGTTGGACATGTAGGACTAGAGTTCAAGACCAAGAAAGAGGTGAAGAAAGAGATTTTTGAAGATTTTTCCATGGAGGAAATAGCTGAAGTCTTAAGAATGTATGGGATTTGAAGGGGATAGGATATAGCTAGAGACAAAAATCAAAGGATAACACTCAAAACTTAGGGGAAGTCTATATTTAGGAAGTGGTAGGAGAATGTAAAAGCACCGTAACAGAAAAAAAAAAAAAAGAAGAAACTTATGATAAGAAAGGACCAGAAAAATGGAACCTACAGGAAAGAGAGCATTTCAGGAACCAGGGAGTGATCAGCTCTATCAAAATATCACAGAGAAATCAGTAAAACAAGTAATGTTAGGATTGATTTCCTCCCTTGTGTAACAAGAATAATAATTATTATGATGTAGTCCTGAGGATTAAAGGAAATCATATATATATAGTGTTGAGCACAAGACTAGGCACAGGAAAAGCATTTAATTAACAATACCTGCTGTTGTGAATAGTATAATTACTTATCAGCACCCAGCTATGCTGAGTGCTTTCCTAGTTACACATCTGAATAAGATACAACTCTCACTTTCAAAGAGATCGGTGTCAAAACAAAGATAAAGATGGAAGCAGGTAAATGCTGCTCTCTGGTATTGGTTCTATGAGAAAGGTGCATATACAGTGGAAAGAGGCTTTAAGAGAGAAAAGTGAACATTTTGTGAGACCTTTATTAGATACAAATGAGAAGATTAGCCTTACATATTAAATTTTACCCTTACATAAAATCTGCTGAGCCAGTTTATGGAGTATTGAATTGGTGTAATTATTATGTTCCTCGGCTCAAACCTGGAGGGACAGACTCTAGGGGGAGAACAGCCAAGATCCAAGGTCTTCCATTTTTCCTCTGTGCACAGACTTCTTATTTACTTTTTCTCCAATAAATAAATCAGAATGGCTTTGAGTAATGGGCATTTTCTGTAGCCTGAGCAACATATGATCTTTAGACCCAATTTACAAATTAGGAAAACAGATAAATTATTTATAGCACAGTAAAAAATAGAATATGGCCGAATCCAACAGCTTTCTCAAGGCTACTGTTTACTCCTCAAAGGACTGGATCATTTCACCCTTGCCTGAAAAAAGGTTTTTATAATCGTTTCTACTCAAAGTATACTCTGACCAGCAGCATGGGCTTCACTGAAATACTTGTTTCAAATGTATAATCTCAGGCCCTATTTCAGACCAACTGAGTCAAAATCTGCATTTTGGTAAGCACTTCAGGGAAAATGTGTGTAAATGGAGAAGAACTGAGCTAGAACACTGTATTAGGGTTGAGGAATTCAACCACATCCTCCTTGTTCCTCCACTGTACCAGTGGGTGATGTCAGAGCATCATGAAGCAATCTTGGATTATGATGAAGATCACAAATTAGTACAGGTTACCACTACTTTTCTTCTCTGAGTTATGTAATCTGGGTTCGCACAAATGAATATTTTTACTGCAATGGACTAAACGTGTATGTCCCCTCAAAATTCATACGTTAAAGAATCAATCCCCAGGGTGATGATATTAGGAAGTGAGCCCTTTGGGAGGTGATTAGGTCGTGTGGGTGGGGAGCCCTTGTGACTGGGATTGGTGTCCTTATAAAAGAGGCCTGAGAGAGCTCCCTTGT
This sequence comes from Pteropus vampyrus, assembly GCF_000151845.1. Classification (NCBI taxonomy): domain Eukaryota; kingdom Metazoa; phylum Chordata; class Mammalia; order Chiroptera; family Pteropodidae; genus Pteropus; species Pteropus vampyrus. Next base: position 2,616,432 of record NW_011888813.1, read on the forward strand.
CCCTTCTGCCATGTGAGGTTACAGCAGAAAGACCACTGTCTAGGAAACAGGCTCTCACAAGACTGCAAATTTGTCTGCACTTGGATCTTGAACTTCTAACCTTCAAAACTGTAAGAAATAAATTTCTATTCTTTATAAGCTACCTAGTCTGTATTTCTGTTATAACAGCCCTAACAGACTCAGACACTGACCCATCGATAGTAGAGGTAGAAGTGAATATTTTGTTACTGGAAAGTGCTACTAGCCTCAGAAGCAAGTAAAACTTGGATAGTTCTTCCAGAAATCAGAAATATTGGCTAAGAGGTTCATAGATGGTTTCTATAAAATTTCCTGTCACTTGTTAACTGCATGACTTAAGGCATTTTTTTTAACCTCTCTAAGTTTAAGTATTCTCATTGACTGAATATAGGTAGTTATTGAACCTATATCATATAGTTGCTGGGAAATTAAATGAAACATGGTATATAAAGTAGTTAACATAGTGTCTGGGTCCTAGTGAAGGCTCAATAAATATTACTCGTCTGTTATTATGTAGTTTGTTATTATTTCATCATAATTGATTATTATCTAATCTCATACAGGAATAGCAAAGGCTTCTGACTACTTTGAATGAAACTCAATAATATTAAGTGATATTGACAAATACTGTGATATTAGAAATCCAGGTGGTACTTAGGGATCGATTTTCTTCATCTCTATTCTGTGGCCAGTAATACTATTTATTCCTTTTGTCTCTGCTACATTTGAGACAAAATGTCTCCTCTTTCTCAAAGAAATGCCATCAGCTCACTGTCCCCACACTGTGCTAGTGCCTTTTACAGCTGCAAAAGCAGATCTGAGCAGATGAGCATAGCAGCATATGAACACATGTTTACTCTACTTTGCCACATTTGTCTTACTTTACATTTCCTAGGAACACATTTTAGGATGGATATGCTGTTATTCCATTTATATTTAGTCAATTATCTGGTTTATTTTCTGTTTTTACAATCTAATTAAACTCAGTGCATCAACTTAGTTTAAGGCATGACAGCTGTGGAAACTTAGTTTATTTACTTTGAGCGAAAAAGGACAAGCTGGCAGAATGTCCTCAAATTTTATGACTACATACAATACTGTATGAATATGGTTGGTATTCTGGCCCTAATAATAAATTCTGCTATTATACTATACCGTAGTCAAAATGGTATGACTGACTACAACCCTACCTATTTTCCAGGAAACGATTGCTTCTAAAGGAATGCCAGTTTATTCTCTCCCGTGGGCCTCATTCATAATTTTTAATTCTAAACTATTGGCCTATCACCCATTTGCTACCATTTCTAACATCTTTTGATTCCTTCAGTGAGATTGGAAGAAACTCTTAATATGCTTCATCTAAAACACTGTTTTTTATATTCCAGAAACCATGAAAGAAATCCTCGAGGCCTTAGCTGTATTCTCCTTAAACTGTAGATCACTAGAGCATTTCAGTTTTATTGCTTCCACCACCGTTGCGAGTCCGAGTCCGTTGTCCATACTCTCGGAAGGCTCTGATGGGAGACGCTATACCTCACCTACAGATGCTTCTGTCTAGACGCCTAACCTCCCATCGTGACCATTGCCCTTTTATTAAAGACCAGGGTTGCCTTTCGTTAGCTCCGCAGCCAACAGCAATGATTGCATTCCTCCCGAGTGCAGAGCAGGAGATATTGCACATGCTGCATTCCCCACAGGGCTGAGCCACTGACAAGGATTAAAAATTCAAAAGACTACCTAAGAGTCACATTATTTTCTCACAATATCGTTCCCTCACATGGAGCTTTAAAATTACATGGTCTAAATTGTTTCTGTAAGGCTGACATCGGTTCCATTTTCAAAGTATCGATGTGACTTCTTTTCTTAGGTGCACAGGAAGACCAGCGGGTGTCAGGAGAAAATGCTTCTGTTTGTAGTTTTACCGCTGACTCGTAATACCAGTTTTTAATTTTGCTTCATGTTCCGTTTCCAAAATGGGATAGAAATACATGGGATAAACTACTGTTCAAGTTAGTTAAGTCTTCACATCCTAAATTGCTCCTCTCTGAAACCTCTCCAGATTCCTTTTACCCTCTGGCTGGATCTGAACACGCTCCTTTATTCCCAACTATGCTATATATTCAGCTTTATGGACGCAGCATCTATAAGCAACACAGCTGTGTTACACTAGAGTATAGGGATTATCAGCTCAGTCTTTGTAGTGACTCTGTCCTGAATTCAAATTCCTGCTTTGCTACTTTTCAGCTCCGTAGACTTGGGCTTGTATCTGAACCTCCTTGACCCATGGTTTCTTTATCTATAAAATACAGGTGATGATAATACATGTCTTGTAGACTTACCCTGAGGATTAAGTGAAATGCAATTAGAAAGTTTATGTGAAGTCCCAAGTATAATACTAGCTCTACACCGGTATGAAGTAAACAGTTATTTCCATTACTTATTAGTTTACATATCTGATTCAGTACATTATAACTTTTAAAGGTTAAGACTTAGATTTCATTCCATTTTTGTGCCTCTATAGCATAGCACAGTGCTCTACATTTACTAGTGTAATGAATAGTGAATGAATAAATGTATGAGTAAGTAAATAATCACTTCAAGTCCATAATTTGTCAAAGAAACAATTTCCAGATAGACGTCTTCCCTTGGGGAGTATTCTTTCCCATGGTCTGAGTGCTAACACTGTAGTTGTCTAAGCTAGATCTGCATGACAGCATGGGGCCCCAATCCCCTGGCAGTGTCTCCTGGGACTGTCCTGGATCTCAGTCACATTCCTTCATTAATTAGTTCATGCCTCAATAGTCATTTTTCTATTTTTTCTCCTCTAAAATAGCCCACATGCTCAATTTTCTAATGTTCGTTATAGTTTCGTTTTCTTCCTTTTCTTAAGAAGAGCAACAGAAATGTGGCAAACTTCTCACAAGCCCACATTTTCTCACATCTTTAGCTCAGAAACACCATTATTCTGCAGATAAGCAGGTTGCAAACGTTGCAGTTGTTGAACCGAATTGAAATATGACATTTGCTCTTATTGATCCATTGCTTATTTGTGGCAGAAGCTATCCCTCACCCAGATTTATTTCTCTATGCCTTGCTGCCTCTTTGTGAGCTAACCATTTCCCTTGAGTGTTTATACCATTGAGCTTTCTCAGCAGCTTTAGCTCTGAATATATTCCTTGAGATAGGGTAATGTTTTATACCGGTCATGTTTAAGGATTATTATTTTACATTTTAATAAGTAAGAAAAGGAAAGAGAATGATGCAAAGTGGTAGAAAGACAGGTAAGATTAATAGGTCGGAGAGGCAAATTATCAAGCCACCTAGAATTTACAGGTAGCTTTCTGATCAGATAGCCTAGAGAAGAAATAAGAATAACAGCCTTGGCTGAATCCTGTATACATATGGAAGATAAAATAATGACACATAGGCTAGTTATAAAGCACTTCTCCTTTGGAAGCTGAAAGCATATATGTCTAAGAAGTGTTTTAGTTTTCAAAATGGCGGTTCATGACTTTTCATAGCCTTTTCTTGAGGTAAGTTTGGCCATTTGTGGGGTGGAGAGGAGCATTACAGATACATGGCTTGCTAAAAGTTAGAAAATTGCTGTGGCAGTTCTGAGAAGAGATCCTTTAGACCACCAGACTATACCACCTCAGCAATATTATTAATTCCTAATCACTCACTAAGAACTGGGGGTGAGGTAGGGCATTCTAGTCAGCATAGCCTTTGTTCATTCATCCTTGAACCTATTCAATCACTTATTCAATGAATATCAGCTAGAACTGGGCCATATCCTGATTTTACTACTTACTGTTTCTGTGACATCGGATATGGTTATTATCCTCATTGGATTTCAGTTGCTTTATTTTTAAATTTTAAGCAATAGTAACTAACTCATCATATCATTAGAGAATTAACGGAGGTCCTATGTAAAGCTTCTTGGATGCTGATATGTAGGAGGTAACTAAGAAGAGATGACAGCTGAAAAGAATGTTTCTTACTTTTTTTTTTTTTGGGATAATATATGGAGTGACAATTTTCAGTGTAGGAAGTGGTTGTATTTGTATAGTCTTAATAGTGACATTTTGAAATTCCATTGTAGGATTTAAAAATTCTGAAGAATCGAATTTTGTCCTCCTTCTTACTATATTAGAAAAAAAGATTAAAAGGGAAAAAAGTAGATCTATTCTAGAAAAGAAAGCAAGAACTGAAGTTTGTTTTGCATGCAAAATAATGGAACGTTCATAGGCAAATGCTTGAGATGGGAAGGTATGTTTTCTCCATAAGAAGATAGTTTAGGAGTTTTAAAAAGTAGTCACGGGTCTCACCTTTGGAAAAAATTGGAAATAATATTCTTATATAATCAATCAGGAATTGTGGACTGAATTTCCATGGCTCTCTCATTTTAAATGCAACATTTGTGGGACAGAGAGATTTTTGCCCCCAAAGTCTGATTCTGAGGATTTTTGCTAGGTACAAAGTAAAAGCTGTGTTTTTCTAATTACAGTTCCTTTGGTAGTTTTAGAAGTATCCATTTCCTTTCTAATATATCAATTCTGTGAGTCTTTAAATATTTATATATCTAGATGATGCCTATATTCAAGCAATTCGAAGATTCTTTTGGTTGGGCTTTACGGGGGGGCGGGGCGGGCGGGGGCGGGTTAGAGAGTAAATGCTTTGAATCGACCCAGGTCCTTTGCAGGCAAGGCCTCACTTGTCCAAGTACTGGAAGGGAGGATGAGAATTATGTTCTCCGGTCCTTTGAGAAGCTCCGTAATGCCACGAGCTTCTCTAAGCCAACCCTGCTGCTTAGAGAACACTAGCAGTTAACAGATAAAGCTGATTCCTATGATCGGGCACACAGGCAAGAATTAAGTCAAGTCTGCAAAATTTACCCAAAGAAGGAAGACATCCTAGGAAAATGCCCATTATTCATGTTCTCTGAGACCTCAAAAAAATGTAATAGGTGGAAGTTGTAGCATTTCCAAGAAATATTTAATTATTGAAACATCTCTTCATAGTAGTTTAAGTTCCTCACCACTTAGAGGTACTGAAGGAAAAGGAAGGGCAAACACTCTTCAGGGTTATTGCAGGAATTTACTCATCAGATACCTGTTGATCTGGATAACTACTAAGTTTTCCTCTGTCTTAGAGATTCAGTCAGATTTATTTTTTAACTTCTTTCCTTAGGAAATTGTTCTCTGATGTGTCAGTATAGTTTCCTCTTGGAATTATGAGAAATTATAGAAATTCAGAGCATTTAAAGGTGATAGCTTATTACTATATTACTCCCATAGACGTATCCTCAGATAACATTAAAGAAAGTAGCGGGGGTTTTATTTATTTTAGCATGATCCTGCTTGCTTCTACTTTGTTAAAAGAGGAAGAGAGAAAGAAAGAGAGAGAGGGGGAGGAAGAGAGAAGGCAAGGAAGAGAGATCATCTTTAATTTCCCAGTGAAAGGAAGAATAAATAAATTGAACTTTTAAAATAAATGGCTTGTTATGGTCATTTATAATGTCCATCGTCCCTTATATCCGACCGACTTTCCGCTGGTTCTGAAACACTTCCCTCAAGAGTATCATCACACAACTGTTAGAAATCCTAATATGTCACAATTTTACCACTCTTCCTCTTCTGGTTAATTAATGTTGAACCTTTCAGGGCATCTATGAATCTTGGCAGGGATGGTAGGGGACTAGAATTTAATTAAAGGCACAAGCCTACATGGGGATCGTGAAGTGTCAGATTCCAGGAGGGAGACAGTGATTGTATGGAAGCTGCTGAGAGTCGGTAAGCAGAGTGGCAGTGTGCGAGGACGGAAGGAAAGTATCCAAAGACCTAAACAAGGAAGAAGAGAGACAAAGAGATCGACAAGATGCAGCTGAGCTTTGTCAAAGGCACGGCATAGAAAAGGAGTGTGTGTGTGTGTGTGTGTGTGTGTGTGTGTGTGTGTGTGTGTGTGTGTGTGTGTGTGTGTGGGTTGTACACTCTGGCTTGAAGGTAGCAACCCTTTCCCCTGATAGAAATTTGATTATAGCAGCAACAAAACCTAAACAGAGAATAATTAAAGAGCAAAGGGGTAGCTAATGAAATGAAAATAACTTTAAAAGGATGAAAAGAAACTGTCGTTAACACACCATGTGGTTAACCTATGCGCCTAGCTTCTGTGGAAACATAATAACACAGAGTCAGCTCCTGCAATGCAAATAAGCTCCTTCCTTGATGGAAATGGGGCTCTTTGGAAAAAAAAGATTAACTTTTCTGTACATAGGGACATGATTTAGCTCTCTGGAATAGTAATTTGACAAATGGCGCCACTGTGGTCCAAAGTGAATGCTGCTGGTTTTTGTTAGAAGAGCATGAGCTGCAAAACCGTGAAGAAAAACATTCTTGTACTTTTTCCCTCTCAGCATAAGAACAACTTTGAGCCTGCTGACTTTCGAAAGTTCTAGCAGTATGAAGAGAGCTCTAAGGTTTGGTAGTGTGTGCCTCACACAGGGCAGAGTGAGCGTCGTTCACAAAGCGTTTCTCCCAGGAGACTGCTCCCCGCTTTGGCCCACGCTGGATTTGGGGGTCTTGACTGTTCTTGTCATTTTGGCCCAACTGGTTCCAGGTAAAAATAAAAATAGTTTCTTCTACTTGGAACTTCAGTTAGTTGAGAGTGTGATATTGAGGTTTGATGGACTTTTGCATACCAAAGTATACAAAACCTAGTACACTGCTGTTACTAATTCCTTTCTCTTCGCCAAGTACAGGTAACCATCTTGGCCAGGTGGGGCTGAGGTGTTTTGGCTGTGTTGAGATTTCTGTTTCCTTATCTCCTTATTTTATGTGTCATCCACTGATTCTCTTCTAAGCCCCAGTCTATTTTGCATGAAAAGAATCCTTACATAAATAAGGAATTTAGACCAGAGGCAAAACAATCTTCATCTCTCTGCTTGGAATTATTGCTCAGTGTTCAAACGTTAGGTTCAAAGTTCTCAGTACTGATATCTCTTGCTATCATGGTTCCTAGTCTATCCTTGTATAGATGTATTTATATCTGGGGTGCTTGAATTGAAAGAGTCACTCTCTTTTGGTACATGCTCTACACAATATCTCTGCTTGAACTGTCTCTTGCTGTATGCTGCAGGAATAGAAGATTTTCTAGCTTCTGCCAAGGAAAGAACAATAATTTTTGAATAATGTACTAGTTAAAAAGATCTCCTCTAGTGTGTTGAAGTCATGTATTCACTCGGCCTTTTATTTACTGAGTACCTACTGTGTTTCTGGAAGGGTTCTAAAGGGAACAACTCAGAGGAGGTCTTTGTCCCCATGTATGCCATATTCTAATGAGAAGAGGCAGATGGTACTCAAATAAGTAAATTGGAAATCAGTTGTCAATAGCAGTAAATACTTCTTTTTTGGTGGTTGGAAAGAAAAGACTTCCCATTTGAAACCTGAGAGATGAGACCAGCCAGTAAGAACAGACATGAAAGAAGGGAATTAAGGACAGAAGGCTCCAGAGGTGGCAACGAGAAGTCCGGAGTGGCCAGAGCAGAGTGAGAAGGAGAACAGAAAGACAGAGGCTGGCTCCTGAAGTACGGGGTTGTTCACTGACAGTAATTTTTATAAAACCCCACTTCATAGTAAAAAACATATATATATTTTAATTCAATTTCGTTTTCTTATTTTTGCCTAAGACCTTTATTAAATAACAATAAGTTTATTAAGTCCATTGCATGTTCTAGTCACAGTATTAAGTATTTTACCATCAGCCCTCTGTCTTCATGGGTTTCACATCCATGGTTCAACCAACCGCAGATAATGTAACTTGAAAAAGCTACATTATTGCTGACATATAACTATGTAGTTAAACTTATGATGGTTTGATGGTTGTGTCTGTAGTGAACACATACAGACTCTTTTATCTTGTCATTATTCTCTAAACAATACAGTATAACAACTATTTACATAGCATTTACATTGCATTAGGTATTATAATTAATCTAGAGATGTTTTAAAGTACATAGGAAGATGCGCATAGGTTATATGCAAATACTATGCCATTTTATATAAGGAACTTGAGCATCTGTGGATTTTGTTGTATGTAGGGGTCCTGGAACCAGTCTCCCATGGATACTAAGTACTTAGGGGACCAAGATTTAGAGAAATTAACCAGTTTAAAATATTTAGCACAGCTAGTTGCAAAATCTGGATAAATCTTACATTGGTTCGTTTACGGAACCATAAATTTACTTCTAAACTACTACATAGCTTTCTCATTTTGCTCTTACTATGCTCTTACTATATTTCAGTCATTAAATTGGATATTTTACACATATTACCTTATTATGCCCAATGACCCTATGAAATAGATATTATTTCCATCAATCTGCAAGTAGGAAAACAGAAATAAAACGTCCAAAGGATTTGCTTGGGATCGAACATGAGTAATTGGCAGTGTTGGGGTTGAATAATGTCTGTCTGAGCCTAAATCCCTTTTTGTTAAATACTATACAACCTGTTTTCCAATGTCATCAGTGCCTCCATCCGGAGACCTTTATTTGTGTTGTAGAGAAGCCAACTTGATAAAAATAGGTTGTAGGGACTGGATTTAAACCATACTTTGTTTTATCAGTCTAATTTCATGCTCCTGGTTGGGTAAAATCTTACCCATGTTCTCTTTTTCCCTATCAAATACAGACTTCTCTGTGAACTATTTGCTAAGTCTGAACCCAGTATGACCTTATCATCAGGTAGGCCCCAAGGCACTTGTATTACTCCTCCTTGGTTCCAGTTATTTTTGTACATGTTCGATTGATTCTTTCTACTCACTTCCTGTAGACATACTCAGTCCCTGAGTATGGAGCTGTATCTCCGTCATTTATGCATCTAGGTAACATCTAGCTGCTTACTGTGTCACATAGAATAGGTGCTCAATAAATATTTATCGAAGTAGCTGATATTTCAGGAAGTATGGGAAACACCTTGTCCTGGCTATTCTCTTTTTTTGGACTCAAGCATTTGAGAAAATTTGTTTGAAAAGCCACGAAGGAATATTTTTAACGAGACAGATAATGAGGCTATATTTTGAGATAAGAAAAAACAACATCAGCAAAGGATAGATGGCAACGGAACTGTGTTGTTTTCTGCCAACTGACGTTCCTGTTATCCACATGTGAAGAGAGAATTAAACATCTTTTCTCACTCCTGGGTGAACTAACTGGCTATGTTTTTAACCTCTACTAATTGAGTTTTGGCTATTCAGCTCTAGAAATTCACCTGGGCCAAATTTGGCCACTCCAGGGTGCAATATGCTCCAGGAAGCTCTGCCATCTGAACCTTTCAGCATCTTGCACTCTATCCAGCATCACCTCTGATTTGCCATACACACACAGTAAAACCAGACTAAATTAAAAAAGATCTTAGTCTTCCCCTGCTACCTGTGACCCTGACCTTCCCCTCCATCAAAACAAAAGTTTTCCTAATGGGACATGGGCTCTTCACACACACAAAAATTTCTTTCTACAGAAATAGCAGTGGGTGGGGGAAGACAAAAGGTAAAATGTGTTCTACTCCCATTTAGAGAATGAAAACAGTGGTTAGCTATAGCAGTTCCACTGACTAACTCAGATTTCCATATTGTATCCTCTTATCTACCCCATGTTGTCTATGAGACTGAATGATAGGGGAAGGTAGATGTTCGTTCAGGAAATATGAGACAGAGATGGAGATGCAGAGATAGAGAGAGAGATAGGCTAATTGATTCGTATCTGCAATCTCTTCAGTCTTGCATTTGACAGGTTATATATGAAAAAAAAAAAAAGACTCATATGGGTGCTAGGGTTGGATCCAAGTGAAAATAATGTCCTTAAAGTATATTATCTGTTTTGATTAAGGCAATCTCTCTTTGTTTTTTGATACCTTGTTGTTTTGGGGGAAACATGCCTGAAGAAAAAGTGGCCAGTTTCTGCAAAGCAAGAAATTTAAAACTCACAAAACTGTTGTGAAGATTGTGCCCATTTTACACATAAAAGAATGGGAGCTCAAAGTAGTTAAGGGACATGTCCATGGTCATTCTAACAGAGAGCTGGACCCCCTCCAGATCTCTCTTTGTCTGTTTGCCTCCAGTGGCCACACTTTTTCCTATTTCCTTTACCAACTTTAAGAGCACTGGTTTTATATTAAACAAAGGAAGATAAAAACAAGAGTTAAAAAATGAAACAAGCAGAAGCACTAGCTGAGGCAGAAGACCGTCCTGTGCTTCCTGATCAAGATGTGAAGGTAGGAACACGAGGGTTTGGCTCTTGCCAAATCCTCAGTCGCAGAAGGTGAGAGAAACTGACTGAAGACTAAACAATCGTCCAGGAGCCAGGAGTGAGGATGGGGTCCACCAAGTGTATTATGCCATAACAAAGTATCCCTAACTAGGTGGCTTAAGGCAACAACAATTTATTGTCTCATAGTTCTAGAGGCTAGAAGTCCAGAATCAAGGCAGGGCCACGCTCATCTAAAGGCTCCAGGCAGAATCCTTCCTTGCCTCTTCCTGACTTCTGGTGATGGCCCTCCGTCCTTGGTGTTCCTTGGCTTGCAGTTGTAGCACTCCAGGTCTCCCTCTTTCATCACATGGCACTCTAATTGTGTGTCTCTTCACTTGACATTTCCCTCTTCTTATAAAGACACAAGTCAAGTTGTATTAGAGAATCTCCTAATGATATTCTCATCTTGATCTGATTATATTCACGAGGTCATATTCACAGGTACCGATGATGAAGACTTCAACACATCTTTTGTGGGGACAGAATTCAGCCCATAACACCAAGTTATAACTGTGCTTCTTCAGAATTTCTGTGTGTTGATGCCCATGGTCACCAAACATACCACTGCTAATATGCTGAGCTGTGGGGGAAATTTAGAGATCTTTGACAGGTGGCCTTAGGTTTTTTTTTTCCCATCACGTAACACTCTGCTGTCATTGTTAGTTCCACATCAGTGGGGATAATTTTTGTGTCATGCAGAGTATGTGGGGTGGCCTCTGACAAAATGAAGCCTAAGTCCTTGGTCTTTTAGGCACCTAACCCAGGGCGGAAAGGCAGAGACCCAAATGCCTTTTCTGCGATTATCTTTTGATTATATATCCAGATATCAGGAGTATGACAGATGTGGCACTTGATCTAAAATCAAAGTGAGCATTTCCTACGGGGAACATTAACTCTGTTCAGATGATACTAAGTGGAAAACGCCTGGGAGCATTGTATCAGTGTCCTCTGACCGTCAGCACAGAGAGAGACAGGAGGAGCCCATGGGGCAGAGGCAGCAACACCCCAGGGACCTACACTCTTCCACTAACGGGTCATAGATAGTCAATTTGCCAAGACATTTGAGGACCTCTGGTTTGTCCTATTCATTTCACTGCTCAGAAAGGATAAATGACTCAGCTAAACTACTTATTATCAGGTGGATGACCAGGACACGGCATATGTAAACAAGACCATACAGCTCATTGATGCCCCTCTAAGTGATAAAGCATTGAGTTTCTTGTTTTAATACATGCAGTGGATGGTGTACAAATTATGATAGTGTAGGCGTTAAGAGTGCAGCCAGACAGCCTCGGTTTGAATCCTGTTTCTTCTGCTTAACAAGCCGTGTGATTTGGGGCAGGTTCTATCATCTGTAAAATTGCAATAATAATAATATCTACCTCACAGAGTTGATATGAGGGTCAAATTCATGTGTATCGAAAGCACTTAGAACATTGCCTCATAGAGATAAAGTGTTAAGAAAGGGTCGATATAATAATTACTATTGTTATCCTTCACTTCATCATCAGAGTGTCCTGGACATACTGAGTTCAGGTCTGAAAGCCCCACTGCATTGTGAAGCTGCATTCACCCCCTTTAAACCTTGAAATATTCAGAGTGGTGGGAGCTGCAGTGGAGGCAGGACGGCGAGGGTGGGCACAGGGTGAGTGCAGTCACCAAGCACTGCAGCGGGAAGGAAATCTCACTGAAGACACTGCCAGTCATTGTGGAGGTCCTGGATATTTCCAGAGAAAAAGATCCTGGGGCTGGCAGCAAACAAGTGGGAGATCAAAAACATGAGAGTGAGGTTTATTAGCTCTTCCATGTCTGTTGGAAACCCTGACCCCAGAACCAAATCATGAAGGTTATTTCATTGTAATTATGATGATCTAAGGGACTGATGGGGCAATATAGGAAATTTACTTCTATATTATACACACCTATAACACTACACTCCTTTTTCTTATATCTGTGTCAGGCGCCATCTCTTGTATTATGAGAACATTTGCATCTGGACAGATGTCTCTCACCTGCCTCCTTCATAGTGAGTGGTTTCTAACATGCCATAAGCCTCAAAAACAGATAACCATGCTCTTTAGGCTTGTGTGTAAATCATGCCCCATGCTGCTTCACTCTTTTTTGATTACCTCGATGAGGACATTTTTAAATAGAGGAAAAATTCGAACTAGGATTTATGAAATTCAGATTCAAGTTCTGTTTGTGTTTTCCTACTCGTTCTGTGGTCTCATTCAAGTCTCTTGATTTCTTCCTATGAAACAAAAACCCATTTTACAAATGGGAAAACTGACACTCAGAGAGGTATCTAGCTAGAAGAGAGAAGAACAGAAATGTAAAATCTAGGTCTGTTCAACTCAATACCCACATTCTTTCTGCTTTGTGGCACTCTTTCTAAGTATTGAAAATAAAGATATGGGTACTCGTAATATATAGATATTTATATATTTCCAGTAATTATCTTGGAATGAAAACATACTCGCTTTCATTCTAACTATATTTTTCATGCAGTCATCTTAGTCACCACAATCATCTAGGTTTCCTCAAGGGACCACATATCGATGACTCTTACAATCACTGTTGTGCGAGGTGAGTTTGGAAATGGACACGATAGGAGAATTTGGGTTGGGAAACAGACTTTGAGCACTGAACAGCAGGCAGCATTACTGTTGGCAGAGGAATGGAGAAGACGCTGTGGCTTACCCATGCCATCATGGCAAAAAATAGCATGGAACAGCTGGTGAGCTGTCAGAATGATCTCAAGGAGGAAATGTGAAGCGTCTCTGCTTGGTGCATTAATCGAGAGTTATTTGGGCAGAAGTGGATTGTCAGGGGAGGAACAAGCAAGGTGGGAACTCACTCTTCCCTGGCCTTTCATCTCTCTATAATGTGGTCCTATGTCACAGGCTTCCCTCACACATATACACCCCATCTACCTTCCCTCTCCCTCTCCCAACACCTGACCTCCACCAAGAGATAATGTGTGCACACACCCAAAGAGATAACAATAATGAAAAAAATGCTTGTCAAAGCACCTACAGATATTTCATCAAGAAGAAATTTAAAAAGACATCGGACAATTTAGCAATTAGGCCTTTTTCGAAAGAGAGATTTTTTTGAATGGTTATGATTGAGTCCTGACGTAGCTTTGGTTATTTCATGGAGTAGTTTAAATATATTTCTGAACTACATTTTTTAACTGTCATTAATACTTCGTCATGATTGGTGAATTCAGTGAAAGTATGAAGGGGAGAAATGCAGATAAGGAAAGGACACATAGATGCAAATGACAGTCTTGAGCGGGGTATGAAGTTATTTTTGCAGTAGGAGGAGAAACAATTTGAGGACCAACCCTCTTGCATCAAATTGCAAAGCTGCTTTCTGCTGGGAACAGTTTGAGTAACCTGAAATAGATGAAGTCATGAATTTTTTCTGTTATTGGTAGCTAAGGAAAGAGCAGTTGTAGCCAGAGAATCAAGTGTGCTTTTGGATATGACTTTGAATAGAGGCTGCTACCTTTTGGCTTCCATTTCAGATAATAAATCCTTCTTCCTCCTTCTCCTTCTAAGAGAAAGATGAATGAATCAGGTGCTTCGGAGACTTCCAAAGGAATGGTTTTAGCAAATGCAGCAATCGGGCATTTAGAGTGAGTGGAACAGTTATCCATTTAGGGGTATCGTTGAGGTTATTCATTTTGTTGTCTCTGCAGTGTAATTCTTTGAAGTAGAAGACAAAGAGCAATAATTTGTTCAATAGATGGAATGAGAAGAAACAGAGGGAGAATTTACATGTGCCAGGGAGTCCAAATTAATTTTATTAAGTAGTGAATTTATTTTTTTCTTGGATTTTGAAGTAACTGGCAATCTTCCTAGTTGTGGGATGAAATTCTCTGCTCTTAATGATATAGGAGCATTCAGCAAATTGTAAAGCACTGCTTGTATGTGGTTTTAAGTGAATAAGGATGCTTCAATAAGGCTGTTTGCAGCAATTTTGATACCTAGTTTTGAACCTTTTTTTTGGATTCAGGCAAAGAATATGCATATCTGTGTTGGGAGTTAATTTCCCAGACTAGCAATGAGTAGTCTTCCCATTCCAAATTTCCACACTAACTTGACCATTACCAAGAAACACATGTTGAACTCCTGTAATGGGCAAACCATGTGTTATTCATGATCTTAGTACTACTGCTCCTTTTGCTTAAGTTTTAGAAATTTGGCCTTTCTCTTTTTATATTGATTACCAATAGGGTTTTTTTGGCAAGTCCTTAATGTAGTACTGAAAGTAGCTACATATATTATAACTCCTGTAAACAAAACAAGTTTTGGTCTTGCTGGAAAATTGAATTTTCTGAAAAAATATACACTCTTTAAAAGCCCAAACTTGACTTCAGTTCAAACATGGGAAGCTTCTGGGTGATTTATGTTCTACTAGACATGGTCCATTCATTTTTAAGAGAATCAGAGTACAAATTACATTTACATGATGTAGAGGAACTAGGAATAATTTTGATGACTGATTTACCAACAAACAGCAAAATAGATGAATGGTGTCACATAGAAAGAAGTCTTCTAAGCTCATGACCTATGCAGAAGACACTACCATTGGCTTTAAGGTAAGAGAAGGGGTTTTACTAGTGGCTAAGGAAAGCTGATCAATCAGTCAACCAACTTTCCTATATTTTCAGTGGCCATTTAGAATGGATTGTAATATGAAAATTTTGCAAGTTTAAAGGTTTAAGTTACATGCAAAGCAAGGATATAAGTTGGCACTTTCTTCTTTAATATATATGGAGTAAAAATTTTATATGGCCGTTTCCTTGCATTTGGATCACAACTTTAAAATCAGTGCCAATCAGAAAGAATTTTTGAGACTTTTGTTTCCTGAAGCTCAGTTTATTAGTCATTGCTTAATAATGCTGCATAATAAACCATACCAAAATTGTGTGACTTATAATATCTAGTATTTAGTCCCATGTTTATAGGCCTGCGGGTTGACTAAAATTCGTCAGCTGGGCTCAGCATGGTAGCTCTTCTTCGGGCCACAGGCGGGCTAAGATTAGCTCTGGGCTGAAATTAGGTTCAGGTCTGCTCAACGTGCATTTATTCTGGTGCTCAGGTGGAAAGGCCAGTGGCTACCTGAGGCATATTCTTTTCATGGTACATCCTAGAGCACAAAAGGGCGACCCAAGCTATAGAAGCACATTTAAAGCCTCTGCTTGCATCACATCCACTTCCCTTCTGTTGGCCAGACAGGTCAGGTTGAAAGCCTGAGGTCATGAGGTGGAAAAATATTTTCTTCCCACAGTGGAAAGACACTGCAAAGTTATACAACATTCCAGGGAGGAAAGAAATAGGACAATAATCCAACTTACCACATGACCAACCCTAATTACCTCCTTGGTTATACTTGATAACCAAGTTTAGACTCTTCCAGATAGATAGAGTATCGGAAGTCATCTTTTCACAGCAGTCCCGACGGATGCATTGTCAGTGGCTGCTTGAGTTCTCCCAGTAGTTCTCCATGATTTTGCAAGGCAGCCTCCTTTATTGTAAGAAGATTCTAATGGTGGAATAAAAACCTTATTTGTGTGCAGAATCTGTCTCCCTGTACATTCTTCCCACTCCTCAGAAGTCTACACTCAGGAACAAAGGTGAATATGCACTCCTTTCTTCGTGGGATAGTTCTTTGTGATGACAGCTAACATGTTTCCCTCCTCAAGTCTTAGCTGTTCTAGTTTCCATAATCATTCTTCAAATGACATGAAAGCATTTTCCCAAATTTTACCATTCTTGTCATGCTGCTATGGACTGCCATTATAGCCTATTGATGACTCTATTAAAACAGAGTATTTATTATAGAGCAGGATGCTCTGCACTTTGCTTGACTCCTGCTGAGCACAGGGAGATTGCTGTATCCAATAGCAACACTCTTCTATCCATGCATCAGGAATTTACATGAAAGGTTTTTTTTTTTTTTTTAATAGAGATTCTGTCCCACTTCTAGATCCTTTTGAGATTCTGGTCATTTGATACCTTCATCTCTTCTTCCTGAACTCAACTTTGACTGAATTATCTCAATATTATGCCTATGTAATTTATTTTATATAAATAAATCTATATTTATCTCGGTTAACTTTTATCTTGTTTTATTCTGTTTCCTCAATCTCTCTGTAGCATTTGCATTCTGACATTCAATACGTCCTTCCCATATGTGGGACAGATAAGAACTTGTAACCATGGCTTCTCTTTTTCTACCCAAGTCACTGATACAAATGTTGACCAGGTAGTTCTTAAGGAGTTAGTCCTGTGAGGTCAGCCTTGCAAGATCTGGCCAGCTTTTTGGTTGGTCATCTATAAGTCCTTGTAATGTATTAGCATTTGCCATTTTTTTCCAATATGATCTCAGAGATATCACTAAAGACTTTGATGCTTCGTTCTGATTTTTACACTCTGTTCACATCGTTTTCCTGATCTTCCCATTTGGTAAGTGTATTTTCAAGAAAATGTGATTAGTTTGGTGTGACTATTCATAATGAAGCTGTGCTAGCTCATTGCATCTCCTCCTAGTTTCTGAAGCCCAGAAATCACAAAGTCAAATGCTCAGAAAGACCCAGCGGGCAGTAAACATTTAGATCAGAAGCTGAGTGTAAGGCTTTTTTTGTCAACAGAAATATTCGTCCTTCACCTAGAAGACTTCCCTATCTGAACAAAATCCTTTTGTGAGTCAATTTCACCTACTATTTTATGATTTCTTGTCTAAATAAGTTTATTGTACTGTTATTTGTGTGAACACATACATTTCCCCAGTTTGAAAATGAGGACGATATTGGTACATCTCTTGCCATACATTTATAAAAGACCATAAAGGTCCCAGTTTAGTCTCAAATCAATTTAAAAATCCCTCCACACTGTCTCTAACAAATGATTGTATAGACTTTCTTTTTACATCCATCAAATTAGGGTCATCATACTACATCACAGTGCAGCTGCTACTATTCTTTCCTTTCTATCTCAGAGGAAAAATTGGCTTGCGCCCTTTCCACAACGGAGTCTACCTGTGTCCTTGGCCTCCTGCCCTTTTGTCTCTTCTGGGATTTCATGCCATCTGTTACCTCATCCCTATTTTATCTATTATATTTCCCCTCCTCTGCCTCTTCCCCATCTGCTCACAACTCAAACATATCTCAGTATTTTCTTGTCATTTCACTTAATGGCATCCCAATACTGACTTGAAGAGAGTTTATATTCCTTAATACAGAGCATAACCAACCTTTATGTGGCCTCAACCAACCTTTTTATCCAGCAAAACCCATTTCTCTCTAGTGTATACACTGTGCTCTGGCCAAAGTCATCCACTAATCAGACTTCATGTTTCTCTTAATCTTTGTTTTTGGCCATGCTAATCCTATTACTCAGAATATTATTTCATCAATCTTGTCTTCACTCCTTTTATTTGTTGAAATCTTAGATGTCCTTTACAAGCCAGTCTATGAGTCACCTCTGTCATGAAGCCTTCCTTGCTCTCCCTGGCTGAATAAACATTTCCATTGAAATCCTGTTGAATTTTGCTTGTCTACATTATCGTCTTTACCACTTTCTGTATTTTCAGTAGCTTTTTTGTCCAGGTCTTTTCTCATCTACTCAGTTGTAAAGTTGTTGAAACCCTACACTGTGTCTTATCCATCTTTAAATCTTTATGATTTAGCACAATTTTTTGCATGAAGTATTTATTCAATAAATACATATTGATTGATGGAATAATTAATACTGAGATGCATTAATAATTATCAATCCAAGTGTTTTTCAAAATCCCATTCAGTTTTCTATATATTAGTACAGCCACTATTGAGATTTATATAAAGCAAATTCTCCCCCTATAAAACAAGAGAAAATAGCCTTTATTTTTGATCTGGTATGTTACTGATACTGGACTAGGTTTCTTTCAGAGATATTACATATGTATTACTCCTTTTTTTTTTTTAAAATTTCTATGAAGATCCTGTTTGGAAAATTTTTTGTTATAGATGAAGAAATAGAAGCTAAAATTTTTAAATAAAGTGTTATTTCAGAGCTGGAAAGCCAGATGTGGGCTTGGAAGTCTCTTGGGAGAACAGATGAATGTAATAGGGAGAGCAGAGAACTGGATAAGTAGATGCCTGGGTCTTTTTCGGTTCTGCTTTTGACTCATCATGTGACTTAGGGAATTTTATCTGAGTCTTTTCCACTTGTGAAACTGAGATTCATATACAACTGTGAAAAATATGTGTCCCCTTACTTACCTTCCTCCAAGAGATTAACGAGATGAGTTCTAAGGAATACTTTGATTTTCTCTGATAAAAGAAATAGATAAGTATGAACTGAAGCATTTCCTGCATCTATTGAAGGTTTTAAAGAAGGTGAAAACAGCCTTTTAGAAATTATCAAAGTAAAAGCAAGAGGAAGAAAGAGCCCCATACATTTAAAGTCAAATCAACAATTAACGTGGAGCACCTAATGATCTTCTGATATGCGTATTGTGCATTATAGTTTACCAGGCACTTTTACATGTATTATCCCACTTAGTTCCCATAATTACACTCTGTACTACATAGGCTAGATATTTTTGTTGCCATTTTTTTAAATAAAAAAACTTATACTCAAAGAGGACCAATACTCACATGTTATTTGACTCATATGAAACGGTCCAGATTTCCTGGATTCCAAGCCCAAGTTCAGTGGTCTTACATCTCTTTGGTTCTGTTGATGTGATAACATCCAAACTGAACCATCCACATTCTGTCCATGTTTGGGGTTAAATTTAAATACTACTTTCATTATAAAGCCACCTCATATCACTCTAACTTAAAGCCCTTTCTGCTTCTTCCATAATTTTTTGTTGTCTTTGCATAGATCATTAAAGACCTGTTAGAGTTCTTGTGAAAATCCACAGGTCATCCTGTCAGGCGGTTCCCTGCAAGCCTGACGTGGGTTCCCCGCAGTCTCTTCTTTCTCACGACAGGCCCTCGGGATTCATTCCCATTTCCATTCTTCTTGACAGTTGCCACCATCCATTCCATCCTTGGGACTGAGCCTCAGCACAAGGAGTGTTTTTCGAAAGGTAGAAATGGTTCTGTTCATTTTGGAATCTATGCCTAACACAATATCTTGTGCACAGCAGGTACTCAGTACCTACTTGCTAAGTAAATGGCTAGACTAATCCGTGATTCTGGATGGGGCAGAAGTTCAGAAAGTCTGGTAAGAATACTGGGAACAAAGGTTGGTTCCCAGTAATGGAGGGTCTGAGATACCAGGCTGAAGAGTTTGAAATTTTCCCAGCTGGCAGCAGTAGAGTTACTGGCGCCAAGAATTGGTTTTGCTGGATTTTCTACTTCTAGGGCAGATTCCACTTTAGAATTCAGCAAACTCCTGGCTTTTTTTTTTTTTTTTCCTTTTTTTTTTCGGTCTTTTCAACACCCCCGGGACCTCCCTCCCACCAGTGCCACTTTGCTGGCGACTTGTGAAATGTAAGACAGGCAGAAAAACCCAAGTGAATCGAGGAAGCCTATTAAAAGCACTGATTTCTGTGATGTCTCAGTTTGTTAACTAAATTGCAGGTTGCATCGCTTGGCCAGAGACAGCTGACAGGCAACTCTGCCTGAACAACTAGCATTTCCAATATGACACATACACTTTAGTTTCATTAGAAGTGGTGGGTATCATTATTTCATAGGCCATCACAGTAAATATGGTGATTATGTGCATCCCTTGGAATTTGGGGCTGACAGTATAGTTGTGCTGCCCTAAAGAGTCAGGGCTGGTGCCTTGATGTAATGACAACAAAGCAGATCTCTGAGTCTCTTAGAAGGGAGACAGAAGTTCATGATATAAAGAAAGTTCCACAGGCATGCTGAAAATCTTACCAATTAGGATTGAAATTTCTTTGCTTATAAGTCATATGTAACATTTCTCTAATATTTTTTTCTGCAACCCAAATGTCCCAAACCCCAGCACATCTGGATCCAACAGGTATATATTGCTAAGAATTTCAGCAGTCAGAAGAAATAGTGGTAGTTGTTAATCTGATTAAGAAGAGGCAGTTTCAACATGACTATAAAGTGAACATTTTGACCTGTGGTAGCTCTCTTATGCACAGATCCCACACTCGGACATGCTGGTGTGCAGTTTGGGTGTTTTTTGTTGAGTTTTAGATGTTCAGCTTATTGTTGTTTCAAGGGGAGAGGTCTGGGGGC
>NW_011888813.1:2637027-2668615 GCF_000151845.1 Pteropus vampyrus
ATAGTTGTGCTGCCCTAAAGAGTCAGGGCTGGTGCCTTGATGTAATGACAACAAAGCAGATCTCTGAGTCTCTTAGAAGGGAGACAGAAGTTCATGATATAAAGAAAGTTCCACAGGCATGCTGAAAATCTTACCAATTAGGATTGAAATTTCTTTGCTTATAAGTCATATGTAACATTTCTCTAATATTTTTTTCTGCAACCCAAATGTCCCAAACCCCAGCACATCTGGATCCAACAGGTATATATTGCTAAGAATTTCAGCAGTCAGAAGAAATAGTGGTAGTTGTTAATCTGATTAAGAAGAGGCAGTTTCAACATGACTATAAAGTGAACATTTTGACCTGTGGTAGCTCTCTTATGCACAGATCCCACACTCGGACATGCTGGTGTGCAGTTTGGGTGTTTTTTGTTGAGTTTTAGATGTTCAGCTTATTGTTGTTTCAAGGGGAGAGGTCTGGGGGCATCTGTCACTCCACCATGTTTCCTTTCCAATCTAAAGTGAACATTTTGAAATTCCCAAGTGTATACCAAACTTCAAATAACAAGTCCTCTTTAGAGGCCTGAGGATTGGCTCTCTAGCTCCTCTTAAGAGTCCATCTGTATTGGTAGGGTTGCCTGGACAGGGTTTATTTGGACTTTTAAATTTAACTTTAGGTGGTGAGCATGCAATGTAATATATAAATGATGTGTTATTGAATTGTACACTTGAACCTATATAATTTTATTAACCAATATCACGCCAATGAATTTAATTTTAAAAAAGAAAGAAAAAAGATGATTCCCCCATCTGCACTATACTATGAAGCAACTGCTATTTCCAGGGAAGGAAATATTGGGGTGACATATCTTGTGCCTTCTCTCCAATTTCTTATCTAGTCGGTGGGATTGGATGAAGGATCTGTACATGTCTGATGAGACCCCCTTCCCTCTCTTTATCCTGTTCAGAAGGTTCATCTCCCTATGCTGGGCATACCCAGGCTAGTTTCATCTTTGCAAGGGACAGTGGGAGAAGGGAACAGGACTAGAAATATGAGTAGGAGCCTGATGTGTGGCCAGGGCCACGTCTCGTCCCAGACCTACTCCACAATCTGGTCCCTAGTTCAGCTCCACAAGCAATAAGGTTTCCTGGTCCTTTAGCCTGTGTCTGTTTCTCAATTGGCTTGAAATTCAGAATGGAGACGGCAATGATTTATTGCTCACTTAAACCTCAACATGGTAGAGTAGCGATTCTGTTTTTCTAGCTGTTATATTGCAAGGAACATTTTTTATTTATTTGGCAAGTGTGTTATATAACTAAAATAATTTTTTTCAGTATCATGGTCTGCTCAAAATTAAATAGTTCTAGAGCAGTGGCCTACATTAAATTTTTCTTGACGGTTATAGCCATACAGATATATGAACTCACAGAACTAAGTGCGTTTGCATAAAATTTATATGCACCTTTCAATACTGAATGGTCTGCTCTTATGCAACTTTCAATAACTCATTTTATTATCATTACCTTTGAAGGTATTTATTAATGTTATCATTTATTGGCTAAATGTACAATTCCTATTGGTGTGTTTCTGAGTCAAGGTGAAGGTAGCTACCACACTGCAGATTCAGAAAGCAGTCTATTTTGTTTAAATCGGACCTTTGGACCTTCATAGGAGACTGCCTAACAGTGATAGATTTTGTTGTCGAGTTTCAGTCCATGGAAAGTACATTAAAACCTTGAGCTGAGCCATCTCTCTGACGCGGCAGTTGGGTCATTACAATTTGGCAGGCACTTTAGATGCGTGTGTGATTTTATTATCGAGTTTGCTTAATTCATCCCAGTCCTTCAAAGCGGAAGAGATCTAAATTTCCTTGAGCATCATATATTAATTAGGTGCCTGTATATTTTGTTTTATCCTCATAACAACCTTTTGTGATAGATAATATTTTCCCAGCATTAAAGATTATAAAATTGATGCTTAGAGAATTTAACCAATTTGGTCAAGAACATGTAGTAAGTGATAGAGTTAAGGTCCAAAGCCAGACCTGTCCTTCTCAAAAGCCTATGATCGTTATAGTACATTAGGAGTTAAAAAAAAAAAAAAAACAGAAAAGTCTGCAAGGGGCAGGCTGATAATAAAAGTGATTAAAATGGATTAGGATATAAGGAAATTTTTTTTTTTCTTGAAACCCATGGCCCTCTTAATCTATCTTTTGTTGAGATTCAGAGAAGTTGCCAATCATATGGTGATAAAAGCATTTTCCCATCTTCTTTACCCCACTATATGAAAAAAAGAAAAAATTGGGAAAACTTGATAAATGGCAACCGACACTCAGCCTTTGCATCTGACGATAGGGAGTGGTGGAGATTGTGGTGAATTGGAGAACTTGTGCCTTTCTCCCCAATCATCGCTGATCTTTGTCTTTTCAAAATATTATCCCAGTGTTGCTAAATCTTACCATTTTCAAAATAACTTAGACATCTAACTATTCATGAGAGCCCGTCTCATTTTTAAATGTTGAAGATTAATCCACATTTTAAAAAATACTATGGGTTACCCCTTTTAAAAAATAATATACATCTGAGGGTCTGATCTAGACTGTAGGTTCCGAATTTGTAAACTCTTGCATTACACAATACTGCTAATAAGTACTACTAGAGAAAAATAATCAACAGACAAAAATTAAACCCCAAACGGTTTTTACTACCCTTCCAAGAAGTGTGCCCCACAAATTCAGTACATTGTGTATACAGTGCCACTCTGGGGTAGGTGCGTGACTCCCAGTCCTCTCTCTGTCCTTCACCAGCATGGAGATGAGACATGTGTGTCATGGGTACTTGAGCACTCATTTCTGTGTATTTATTGGGTAGACCTAGTTGTCTGGTGAGCAGAGGTGGTATGTATGGGTCATCAGCAGCCATCCTCTGGCCATTTAATCAGAAATGCATTCAGCTGTCTGATAAGGAAGGTGTCTCTGCTTATAGCTAGGTGTTTGCCTCTTTAAATTTGCCTGAAGAAAAGTTTCTCGAAGTCACTACAAAGTAGAGTGCTAAGAAATACACCTATATTTGAGAGTCTGAGAGACTGTTTTTCTGTATTCTTTCACATGAGACTTGGTGGATAGGTTTTGTTACATTCATTTAATCCCTTGTCTATGTCGCTATTTCTTCTTTTCCTCTCCTTTTTTTTCTCCTTTTCTCTGACCCTAATCATGGCCTTAAATGACTCACAGGTGTCACTGGGCATGTATATGACCAGTTAGCAACAATACAATAACTGCTTACTGCTGAAACGTGGGTGCTCTAGTATCACTCAGATGATGTCTTCCCTCACGGCCTCTGAACCTCTGGGCCACGGTCAGGTATAAATACAGCACAAATCATTGCCATGCTAAACAGCTAAAGCTCTTCCCCTGCTGGAAGAGAGATGCCTACAGCAGAAAACGGGAGTTAGCAGAGTACTCTTGGGAAATAAAAGATTTTATTTCTATTTATTTTGAGTCTATAGTTTTCTAAACCCCATAAATGTAACTGTGCCATCATCAAGGAAATATAAGCCAGGAGGTATGGGGAGGGTCCTTCGGGCAAGAGATAAAATATTCTCTAAGATGTAACATGTTTGTGAACCTTAAAATATGCTTTCTCTTTGTATATGTTAAGCCCCAAAAGTCTACCTTCACATTCAAAGGTTTTTGTCTCAGCAAAATTAGTGGAGATTTAGAAAGCAGACCAGCTGGTTGATAATCTAAAATTTTTTATGCCAAGTATTTCCTATTTTTCCTTTTCATAGACTGAATTTCATTTTTATTCCAAGTTTCAACATTCTAAACTTCCCCCATTCCTCCTTACATCCTCGTCTGCATCTGCCCAAATAAGCCTTATCTAACTGCTCTTTTTTCCCACCATTGGCCTGACCTCCTCCCAGATAAGGCCTTTTCTGCCCTGAAGGGCACATAATGAATCCTCTGCCTCCAGTCACTTGGGCTATTTGTCAAGGACTGACTGTGGATGTTTATTTGGAAATATTAAATGGGAATGTTTTTTACATTTTCTATCTTAACTTAGGGAACTGTGTGCTTGTTTCTATTTGTCTTTTATCTCCATTTATTTTGGAATTACATATTTTTTCAGTGCCCTATATTTTTCAAATTGCTTTCACAAATATCTTTTTTTTTTTATCTTCATGATCACCCATCAAGCCCAGTGACGCCATCTTGTCTTACATATGAAGAAACTATACCCAGAGTATTTATGACTTGTCTCAGGACCTGCATTCAGTGAATGATTAGAACTTACATCCAAGTCTTCTGACTTCAGTGCCATTGCCCTTTTCACAGTACCACAGCGAGGTTTTCACTCTTGAGCACTGAATGATGCCGAATCCATTCTTCTAGCTTCCGATGGGCCCTATACGGAGTGTATGATCAGTAGGTACTTGACTACAAAACGTCTATGACTTGACTCTGACTTATGCAACATTGATTTAGAGAAATAAAGGTATTGCTCTAAGAATATAATTGTGGGGGGAAAATAATATCATTGTGTGTAAAGACCATCAATTTCCTAAATCTAGTGCAAATCAAAAATGGATGGTGGTTGTAGTATAGCCTATCCAGAAGTGTCCCTAAGAGACTATGAAGAGAGGGTAGCCTCCCAAAGGACAGAGCTCAAACATTACCCTGACCAGCAGTCACTGCACTGAGGAGAAGGCAGGAAAATCAAATTGGGTTTCTCTGGAAGTCTGGCATCTTGGATACCTCAACGGTTAAAATTGTGTTTAATGGGAACCAAATGGTTCAAGGAACTGGTAACTGAATGGAGTAGAGTCTCCCTTTAGGACTTTAGTTTGAGTCTAATCCAAATAAAGAAGCAGGGTGACATTGAATCTCTCACCTCCAGGTCCACAGAGCTGTCCTCCTTGGGCCACAGAGGCTTGTTACATGTCCTGAAGACTGTTCAATAGACTACATGAAATAAATGAGCAGCCATTGTCCCATGATGTGTGGGTATTGTCTACATTTTCAAAAGCACTCTCCCATTGCAAAATTGAAAAGCAGGAAATGAACCATGAATGGATGATGCAACCATGGAAGCACTGAAGAGTGACTTGCTGGGGGATGCAAAGATGCTTTTCACCATTCTGTCAGGTGCTCAGCTGAACATTGAACCCCCCTACATGGAGAAAGACATAGAAAGTGAAAATGCATTTTCTGCCCTCACAATGCTTGTGGTCTGATTAGGGAAAAGAACTGTTCCATTAAAAAAATTAAAATGGATCAACCCAAACAACTGTTTTTATTGTTGAACCATACCATAGAGATTGTGGGATAGCTAGAGGAGAAATCGAGTTAATCAAAGTTGGTTCTGGGAGAACGTGTGTGTGGAATTGTATTCAGCTCTCTACACCTATGCATGTTGGCTAGGAAAGCTGGATTCTCTGGCACAATGAAGTCTCTTCTCAAAAGAGGAAAGAGTACCTTGTTTAGCTTTGGGCTGAGCCAGGCCTAGGAGCTCTGTCCTGTGTTGGGGTTATTCTTGCATCAGTCATTCTTTAATGACTAATCAGTTGCATTTCTTGGAGCTCAGGTCGACTCTAGATCATTCCAATGTTTTATTCACCCTGGAATCTGTAGTTAGTTCTGAGTCAGGTCTGCGATTGATTCACAGTCCTGGGAGGCCTTTTGTGCAAGTGAAGCCTCTGGGGCAATATTTACTGTCCAGGGAATGTCCAAGGGCTGGATTAGAACTTGACTGCAGATGCCTTTTAATGGACACAGAGAGGCTTAGATTCTCCTGAGCCATTATCACTTTACTTAAAACACGAAGAAGAGAGTCATAGAAACCAGCTTTAGAGTATTTAAGTTTTAAGGTCTTGTTCAAACACAGACACAGATGTACATGCTTACATGGGATCTACACACACACACACACACAGACACACACACACGCACGCGCACACACACACACAAAACTCTTTCTCTAACATGGTATTCCTTAGGCTTTCAGGTGAAATTTTTTAGCATCTTTGTATCAATGAATAAAGTTGTGCCCCCATAAAGAAGAGAGAAGAAGGAATGTTTGTGCTCTTTAAATACCATAATATGAAAACTTCTTCATATTGAGTATGGATTTATTATAAACTCCATGAATAATTCGTGTATTCCAAATTGTGGCTGGCTCCTGAATGGCTCACAGTGCATGCCACATCATAGAGAAGTGATGACTTCCTCATATCTCGGAGGTACGTCCCCTGTTTGGCTGAAACTTGCTTTACAATTTGGTAGGGATGCTAAATTTAAGTAAAATTAGATGTGTTCTCTAATTATTCTATCAAAAGAGCACACTGTTTTGAAATCATTCTCAGTGCTGGTAGATTGACAGCCTTTCCAAAGGCATGAATCAGATCCCGATGACATGTTTTCAAGTTTCCCATTTGGGTTACTTTTATTAAACTCACCTAGGGCCCAGGGAAAGCATTCTTCTTTTCATATCTCTGTTCAGGTGTCCAGATTACTCTCCCCAATGGTGGCTTTGACCCTGGTATGGAGGCCAGCAGGCCTGCCTTCCCCTGATGCATGCAGTGGTTTAAATTTAACTTATTTTTTTTTCTGTTGCTTTTATTATGGTGGTTGAAGGTAGGTCAGAATCAACCTTTTGAATTAGAAATGCTGATATGATCCAACCGAGACTGTTGCAGTAGTGATAGTGGACAAACAGGAGGACCATAAAATATCACCTGGATAAAATACCTGGCTGCAGCACTATCTCCAGGACACACACACCAGCGTCCGGGTGTGCGGACAGACGCTGCTGATATATTACAGTCTGCTGGCCATTTTGTTTACAATAACCAGGAAAGGAAAAATGAGCCCCTATTTCAGTATGCTTGTCGCACGATGATGACACACTAGAATCTCCTTGCAGGTAAACCAAGAGAGCTCAGTTAATCACCATTTATCACTCAAGGGACTCAAGTGTCTTGCAGGTGCATTGGAGCCCTGGAGACTGAGATATTCATTGGGCAGCAATGCTATTTTCTTCTTTCATTTCATCTAATGTAATAAACTGCAGTCCTGGCATCAGAGTGATGTGTGCTCGCTTTTAGAGTCCCAAGCCTTTAACATGTACATGATTCACTCCAGAGATCTAAATAAATTTTCAGAAAGGAATGTCATATCATTATAATTTTAATAACTTTACAACTTCGCTCCATCTCCTCCATTACCAAGACTATTCCTAGCTACCATCATCTTTTGCCAGAAGCCTCTAATTTATTTCTCTGTATCTTCAGCTGCTCACCTTCAAACAGTATTATGGTGAATTGATTTTAGTATCTAAACTACCCTTAATGGCATCTGAGATAGATTAGTTTATGCCTAAATTGGGTGAATTTTTATATATTTTGTCTTGGCTTAGTAGAAGTGTGTTCTATTTGCCAGGTGATAGTTGAATGAGCAGGTACAGGCTCCCTTCCCACTTGACCTTCCCACTCATATTAGAGTTATTCTAAATGCTTAAACATAAACTATTGGTCAAAAACTAAAACGAAAATTATACTTAGCCTTGAATTGTGCAAGGTGCCAACAGGGGTCAGCAGAATTTTTCTGTAAAGGGCCAGAGAGTATTTTAGGCTTCTAGGCCCCATGATTTCTGTGCGGCCACTCAACTTTGCTGTTATAATGCAAAAGCAGCCAAAGGTAATATCTAAATGACTGAGCGCAGCTGCGTCCCAATAAAACTTTATTGACATAAATAGGCAACAGCCAGATTTGGCTCACAATTTGCTGATCCCTGCTTCAGACCAGTCTGCCTCCTACAACTTTTGCATACCCATTCTACAAAGGCATTATTTTTAAAAATGCAATAACCTACATTATATTTTCTGATAATCCCAAGTACCGTACCTCTCAATTCTGAAATGTGTATACTAATTTGTTTTTCCTTAGTGAGAAAACAGTATAGAGTTTAGACTGAGAATTCATCTATAGGGGTGACTGAGAATTCCTTATTTATTAAACCAAGAATTCTTGGTCATTGTTTGTAATTCATGTAAGTCCACCCACCTTGAAGCCATAATGTTAACTTAATCTGCCACTTGAAAAATAGGTAAATAGTAAAACACTTTGGAGAATTGCTAAAGGTTTCTTTGCAACTATGGAATAGGTCTTGAAAGGTTACTGGCTGTTTACTGGTGTCTCTTCCATAGGGCAATTTCTGCTCATCCTTGAGCTGCAATATCTAGTTCTAAGAGAGGGAGTGTCTCCCTTGTAGCCTACTCAGACCTGATCATACATTTTCATGGAAACTGACTAAAATTACCTAGTTCGTAATGAAGGGTCACAGGACTAGATTGGAGTTGGGACTATCAGCTACTGTCATTGTGCCAGGGGAGATGTCCTGGGAGGCTTTCTTAGAGGCTAGCTAACTCATTGCTATGAGTTACAAGACCAGATCAGGAAAATAACACAGGACATATATTTTAGACTTGCCACTTTCTGGCTGTGTGAGCTTGCATTTCCATTTTATATCTATAAAATGGACACTTGAGCACAACATAGATTAGGGGGAGTGTCAGAGAGATTATCTACACATGCTCATTGATCACCCCATGCTCTGAGGGCTAGACCACAATTACATATTAAATATATAAAAATTTGCATGTGTGCACACCCAGGCATGCACTGGTTTACATATGTGTATTGTGTGTGCATATGTATTGTGTGCATGCATACATGCCTTATAGAAGAAGTATTGTAGGGAATAAATTTCAAGTATTGTAGGTAAATATTTGTAGAACAGTTTCTATGATGCAGTACATACTTTATGTATGTTTGTTGAGTGACTGAAGTTTTGTATTGCTAGTGGCCCTGTTGATATCATGGGCCAGATAGTTCTTTGCTGTACTGTGTCTGATATTGAGCAGCATTCCTGGCCTGTACCCATTAGATGCCAGTAGCACCCAACCCCCCATTGTGATAACTAAAAATGTCTCCAGACATTACCAGATGTCCCTGGGCACAGAATCGCCTTCAGTTGAATCTACTTTTCTAGTGAAACCAAAGTATTAATATACAGAAGAGTTTCCCAGACTTTAGCAAGCACCTGGAGGGCTTGTGGAAAAAAAAAAAAAAAAAAGGTTACTGGGCCACACTCCACAGTTGCTGATGCAGAGGGTCTGATGTGAGATCTGAGAGTTTGCATTTCTGACGCTTTCCCAGGTGATGCTGCTGCTCACGGCTCCAGGACCACATTTTGTAAGCATGTAGGTAAGGTGTAAGATGTTCTGGACAAATCCTAGCTAATTTAAGATGTGCTTCTTAATTTCGAGGATTATTATGTTACTGTGAGCACAGGGCTTAAGGTCTCTTTATTAAGGCCATCGAGTGGTTTCCTCACAGCTAGGGTAGAGATTTGGGGGGAAAGCAAGGCATTTATGGGAGATGTGAAGTCTGCACTGGGTTTCAGTCAGCACCGCCCTGCCAGCTGTCTGCTGGATCCTGCCAGGAGACTGCTCCGGGTCTTGGCTCAACACTGGGGCTCCTATAGAAGTGAACTCTAATTTTTACTTTGTAGTCAAACTTAATTTCCAAACAAGGCAGTGTGACATTGGGGTCTGGGAATAGAAGTGAATGCTCAGAGTGGATTTGAAGGACACGATGACTCAGGATGCCAGTTTGTGACCGGTGACTATTGGAGCCGTGGCTCTGACTTGCATCTTATTTACTTGCACCAGCTGTCCTGTCCTTCCTTGATTCCCCTCTTTGGGTCAGAGTTTCTGTTGTCCTAAGCTGTCATCCCTGCTTTCTGTCTCTCTGGTTTTTTTTTTGCTTGTAATTTGAGATGAAGCCATCTTGAGCTATTTATCAGTCTTATCTCTCTTGGCCCTCTGTTAGTATTTCAGTCTGTGGATCTAAGCCGCTTTAATTGATTGACTTCGCACAACCAGACATTAGCAAAACACCAGGTGAGACACAGCTGCAGCCAGAGGGAGAAGTGGATGCAGTTTGCTGGGTGGGTGCAAAGGTCACTGAGACCCGTGCAGATGTAGGAACACAGAATTAGTTTTCAAGCCATTTAACGTGCATTTTCTATAGACAATCTGTATAGATTCTGGAGTTGATCTTGCATGGGAGACAGTCATTTCACATAGAGAAGCATCCCGTAGGTCATGTGCAAAAGCCTTTGACTCGCCCATCATCTGTCTTGCTGTTTCTCACCCAGGTACCCCAACAGCTTCACTGTTATCACCAATTTCACCCCACTATTAACATCATTTTATATCATCCTTTGTAGAGCATTTCAGAATTTGCCAAAATTTTATTCATTTCTCTTAAGTACATTTAACACAGGTATGATCATTCTTCTTGTCTTCATACTGTTGTTCTTACTTTTCATACCTATAGCTTAAGATTCAGATAGTTGAGGGACCTGTTCAAGTTCACCTGGACAACAGATGCAGAGCTGTGACTGCGCTCAGGTCTTCTGATTCTAAATCGGAAAGGTTTCTGGAGCCCAGAGCAGACATTTTCTTCTCCTCTGCACTTCCTGTCACAGCCACACTTAAGCTCTTCAAGGAAGGGGACTGAGTCATTGTCATGGGATGATGGTGAAAGTCTGAATCCTCTCCTAGCGCCACAGTGGGAGTCTTGTCAGTCTGGGTGATTCCAGATGGGCTTATCCACTGTCTTAGGCTTCTTGAGGGAGAGACCTGGCCCCTTAGATCTCTCGAATCCTTTGATAGTACATGGCTCTGCATTCCCAAAGTGCACACTCAGCACTTATTAGCTAACAATTGTCCTGGGTCTAGAACAAGGAAACCATAACATTGAAAGAACAGACTGACGATTTTTACTGAAAGACAGTTAATAGCCATGAAAAGAGCCCATACGGTGTTCTAATGCAGAGTGTTTTATTCTAGAAAACTTTAACAAAATCTTCCCTCAGCCAAAATTATCTGATGAATCAAGTAAATTGTAGCTCATCTTTTTTTGTATTTTACTGATTGCATGTATAAAACACAATGAGACTATATATTTTGGCTAAGATTTATTGCAAAAAAAATCTGAATATGGATGATCAGTTTTCTACTCCGTATTGTTCAAATCTTGCTTAGCCTCCCATGGTATAAACATTTATTTACACAATTTTTTTCTACCACAACCACAAATTCTAATTCCTTATTGATTCACTTAAATCTAAAAATTTAATAAATATTTATTCAGCACCTGCTAAGATTCATATTTTTGAGATACCCACAATTAAGTTAGGCAGACATAAAGTATATAATATATAATGTACATGCCATCATATAAATAATTTCAATTACGACATGTAATACATGTGACCGAAATAGAACATGGTGGAAAATCCATGGATTTTAAAGTCAGAGAGACCTGAATTCTAATCTTAAATATTTCTCCAGGTAGTTGGTAAATTCTCAATTCCTTGATTATCTTTTTAACCTATAAAAATTATATGAACGGTAATTATGAGAATTTGGAAATTATTCAGAATATTTGCCAATCACCCACTCTGTCCATCAAGGAAGTCTGGGTTATGCTTCAGTAACAAAACACTTAAAATATTCGGTGACATCAAGCAACCAAGCTGTGTTTCTCATTCATGTTTCATGTCCATCGCAAGTTATCTTGTTGCCATCCTAACTCAGTGACATAGGCTGACAAAGAAGACACTGCCACAAATTTGCTCCATACAGTCATCGAGAGAAAGTGGGAGAAGTCAGACCGGTGTCCCACTCGCAATGAAGTGAACAGCACGAGGAAAACAGTGCCACTGGTCACTTTATTTAGTATGACCCCGACTTAGAAATGGGTACGGCAGAGCTGGCAGTGTCTGGACCCGAGAGGGATCACATACATGTTGTTCTCCTTGTATTATTGCCTAGCACTGAACTCACAAGTTCTGTGGGAAGCTTAGAAGTTAAGATATTGAGGAGTGCTTCCTTTGCACCTCTCCCTGGCATGCATTTGAGAGTCCCAGTTCTGTTTCTGTCAGCTACAGTTTTCGAAAATCGTGAATGGTGCATTCTGCCGTCCCCAGGGGCACTCAGGAATGAATGAAGAGATTGCCTTCAGGGAGATCTTTATTCCTGAGGATATGTCTTGCCCTTGTGCATTTTTGCTCCTGAAACCTGGCCCCTCTGTTGGTAGCATCTCTTGGGTCACCTCCACAGTAATAACCGTAACGTGGCTGATAGAGGATCATAAAACTGGAACCTGACGAATTTGAGGAACCAGGTGGGTTCGTAAACAGTCATTTTTGATGAACAATGACTTGCTGGCTATTTAAGACAGCGGTTTTCTGCGCCATTCAATTTTTTCCTGAATGCACTTGAGGATTCTTTGGTAATGTCTTCTGATTTACTACTTGTCATTGTTTTTAGTATTGAGGAAGAGCATAGATTGAAGTGATTGCCTCAGTAGCAACTTTAATAGTGATGGGGTATGGACTTATTAAAATTTATAGTCATGCCGCTTTTGCAGCTACACTTTGCTTGTCTTGGAAAGGCTTGTGAAAAGCACCAAGGAACATGAAGCGGGAGCAACTACCAAATTGGGACAGGAAATCAACCTTGCAAATGTTTTTTTTAATGTTTTGTTTGCTAAAATTTACATTTATTTCCACAATATATTTTGGCGACAGTGCAGCCAAACCAACAGCTTTTTAGCTTGTGCTATTATTTTAGCCTACGCTAATAAGGAGAAGGAAAGAGAAAAGAGGACTGGCATTTATTGAGGTCCCAAAGTATGCACAGCTCAGTTTCACACACATGTGTTCTTCTGAACTCCTCACAAGTTTCAGAGGTCGTCTTTCCCTTCCTCCACATATCCCTTTAATAGCAGGAAAGTCGAGAGTTAAAGGTCTTACAGCTTTCAGAGCTGGAGGTATTATTTGAACCATGCTATGTTAAAACCCACGTTTATCCTATTGTATCAATTCATTTATCTCGTAATCAGCGTTATATATGGTCAGTGATTGGATGGTTTCTTCTGCTAATCTCATTTATCTTTTATATCTGTATAATGTCTTACTATTTATAAAGTACTTTCATATTAATCATATTATTTCAGTCTTACAACAGCCCTATGAAGTATGTAAAGCAGGTATCTGGTCCCCATAATATAGTATCAAGAAACAGTTAAGTAACTTGGTTGGAAAAGTTAAGTAACTTGCCCAAGGTCAGTCAGGAGTGACTCCAAAGCCAATGTTTTTATCTGTCACATCTTCTCTGGACACATGAACCAGCAGAGTTTATTTTCGTGGCAGCTGAGTGTGATGGATTCAAACCTGGGCAACTATATGAGTATTTGCCACAAGGCTTATAATGAACTAAGACAAAGAAGTTAGCCACAGATTATAATGCCACCGCGGTCCCATGACAAATGACAAAGTGGTTCCAGTAATGAAATTTTATACGAGTGAAGAGACCACATCTGAGGACTAGCACAGCCACATTTACCACTGCAGGAAACACAGTGGAACATCTGGGTAAGGGTCTCCACTGACATTGGCAGCGTGCTGGCAGGATTAGGAAGATCTCTCTGAAACAGCGATTACAGTGGCAAACGTCTGGTGCCTTAGATAAGGACCAGATATTTATTCTGGCAGAGATTAAATCTTTTCTTTCCCTGAATCTATTATGGATCTTGCAGAGAATCTGCCCAAGAATATATCTCACTGATCAGCCAACTCACTGAGCCAGAACTGTGCTTTGCCACTGTTGTGCGTGAAAAGCTGCAGAAAGCTGGTTTAAAGGGTCTCTTCTCTCTCCCTGAAACTGTTCTCCATCTGTGATTAATTAGTGACTCAGAGGTGAGTTGAATCACCAGCAGTTTTTTTCATGCATCCAGGATTTATACAGTGGTTTCTCAGTAAAGACACGTTGCACAATAAACAGCCCACATTTGTGGGGTGAGCAGGGGAGTAATGGTGTCTGCAGTTACGGTTTCTTAACCACCCCAGTCCTTTCATTCTGCTAAACAGATTCTGACTCTGGTTGTCATAGCTTTGCTTATTTAGAGATGAGGGCGACCAGGTACCAGTGTGCGTGCACACATGCAGGCACGCGCACACACACACACACACACACACACACACACACACACACCACCCACACTTAGAAATGAATGTCAACTTTTTAAGTAAGAGAAAGTAGAAATGTCATATTGTTATTTCTGAATTCCTAGAGAATTAAGGAGTAAGAATAAAATGGATCATAATATTATTAATTATGGCCATGAAAGATGCAAAAGAATCTATCATCAGGTTCATGTACCCATGTATCCTATTTTAATGCTAAGTACTTTGTTTAGTACTGGGAATGCAGGGATAGAGAAAAAGAAACTGAGAACAGAGTGTCACAATAAACAGAGATTTAAGAAATCATGACTACATGGAGTCACCGTTTAGGGAGGCGCCTGAATTTCTCTTTTCAGAAAGCAGAATGTCAGAATTGCTGACATTATTTTACACTGTGTACTATGCACAGGACACAAAGGGAGCAGTGATATCCACCGGTGTC
This sequence comes from Pteropus vampyrus, assembly GCF_000151845.1. Taxonomy (NCBI): domain Eukaryota; kingdom Metazoa; phylum Chordata; class Mammalia; order Chiroptera; family Pteropodidae; genus Pteropus; species Pteropus vampyrus. The sequence goes on from NW_011888813.1 coordinate 2,651,549, forward strand.
TCAGCCTCCCTGCATGCCGAAAGCAGCCTGTGTTGATCAGCCCGGATGCCTACTGTCTAAGATCAAGACTCCTGGGTACTTGCCCATCCTTTTGTTGTGCACGAGATGTGTTCATTTACTAAAGGAAAATTGGCAAGTTGAGAAAAGCTTGTCTTTCGGGGAAAATCAGTGAAGCGTACCAAACTATATGGAAATCAGTGCCTAAAATCTCACCAGCATCTTAACTTATTGACTTTAAGCACAGTAAGTGCTTAATAGACAATGTATTTATGTATTGAATGAATCAGTGAACCAGATTTCTAAATCAGATTTAGGGAAATCTTCCCTACATCTTAGTTTATATGGGTTCTGGACTTCTTTCCCATATCATTCTCTTCCTTCTCCTCCTCCACCCCTCCTTGTCCCTTCCTCTCACTCCCCCTCATCCCTTTGCTCCTCCTTGTTCTTCTTCGATTAGGAAATCAAAGATAACAAAGACTATTTGAACTAATATCGCGACTCAGTCTTAGAAGGACATCAGAATCACAACTAAATTTTATTATCCTTGAATGTCCAACCTGTTGCTTATCCAATAAGTCAGACAACTAGAGTAACGGAGAAAGATCCCTCCCTTCCCTCCTCATCCATCCCTTCTGACACCTTGCATGCTGCGATATGCTTCTAAGAGTTTTAAAAGGACTGAGTGTATCTGATCAGAAAAGTTACTTTAATTTTATGTCTCATTGGAATACTAATTCCAACTCTTAGTTATCACCAGTTATTAGGCGAGAAGATTAAGAGTTTTAATAGCATTATTATTTATGCTTCAGTATTTCGCTTCCTAGGAGGTAGATCATGTCGCCGCCTCCACCTTCACCACCACCGTCACCATAATTATCACCTTCATTGCCACAGTGTTAATCTTCTGGAATTTGCTGTGTTTTCTCCTCTCAGAAGTCTTTTTGAGCCACAGACATGCTCTTCTGCTGTATAGCATAAGGCCCTAGTACTGAATATTATATCCCTCTGTGGATTAACGTGTAGGAGTTGGGCTGTAAGTGTGGGAAGGATGACAGCCATCTGACTCTGAAAACCTGAGCTCAGTTTCACTGGCCTCTACTGAAGATATATTTTCTATGTGTTTTAGACCTACAGTAAGGTGTCATCAGGAGATGGTCCATAATGCTAGCTCCTCTGCTATTGGCTCCCAATGATTCTGTACCCCTCCCCTTGACCTTGACTAGCCAGTATGTACGAGCAGGCTTATATTTCCTCTCTAATTCTAAATCTGAACTGTGAGATCTAGGGTCCAGTGTCTTATTAGCCTCTCCTAGAAAACAGGCCTAATTCACCTCGCGGAAATGAACTTTGCAGGGTCACTACACAGTTGTCAGGTAGTTCTCTGGTTCTCCCTTTGATATCTGGTGAGGGCAATCAAATGATGTAGCCTGTGCAGTACAGCCTGTGAGAGCAAATTGCTTTTTATGTTTAGGATGAAAGCCCACAGACAAATGTAGGGAAACTGTTATTAACTTCGTGCTGATGGCTCCCTCTGAGCACCTACACATTTGTTGTTAGTCGGAGGATCAACTTTAAAGGGAGAAAAACCTTGTGGTTGGTGATAACTATGCCTTTTGTGTCTCTTTATCATAGGAACAGGGGAAAATTGGAGTTGTCTTCAATATCGGCACAGTTGACATCTCCATCAAAGAGGAGAGAACTCCTGTGAATGACGGTAAATACCACGTGGTACGCTTCACCAGGAACGGCGGCAACGCCACACTCCAGGTGGACAACTGGCCGGTGAACGAGCACTACCCCACAGGTACACACTTTGCTCTCACTGACCACACTTATTTTGCTCTCCTGTTCTTACTTCTAAATGGCGATTTTCTCACGACCATCACCAAATCATACAACGCTGACTATTAAGCACACATTCGTGATTTTTTGTACTTTTTGTATGAAAAAGTACATTCATACTTTTTGTATGAAAAGATAAGTTATTTCTTTAGGACTTGGTCCAGTATAGGGAGCTTCTGGAGACTTACTAACTATGCACTGAACACTTTTTATTAATCTCACTGCCTGACTGGCTCATACCAGAGACAATTATTTTAGGTTTTCCAGGCCACTGAAAATGATGAGCAATGGAAGGAAGAGACACCATCTCTATCATGAGCTATTGTCAACAATCATGGAATAATCAATTTGAGATCTGGACTTTGTAGTGTAATTCGTTTGGGTATGATTGAAGGTACAGCTGGCCAGAAATTGCAGAGAGATTGTGAAAGGAAGTTTACAAGTCAGGGTAACAGAGAGAAAAACTAAGGGTGGAATTTCGTTCGTTTAGATGACTTTGCCAAGTTAGTTTTCACTTACGCTAAGCCTGCCTTGATATTCAGACATTGGTCCTAGTAGGCATTTTAATAGCAAGCATACTGGTGTGGGAGGAAGAGGGGTTAATCATCTGGTTAAATTTTATAGTCAAGCAGCATTTGCCAACAAACTCCCAGAGCCAGATGGCCGAATGAAGGGCAACGGGAGGAAAGGTTGCCTTCTTTAAAAGACATCATTTAAATAATCCCTTAGTTTTCCCTCTTATCTCTCACTTCTCCCAAGAAAAGAGCCCCGAACCCCGATCATAAATGTTCCAGCAGTGGAAGGGAAAATACTTGGGCTAAGTGCTCTACAATTGCATTATCACCTGGTGGATAGGAGAGATTAGCTCAGAATATTGACTTTTCATTAATATAGGCATGATACTATGTCTGGCTCTCTATCTCCTACACTCCAAATTTCTTATAACTTTCTCACTGTTATCCTCTCATGTCCTTTATAGTGAGGTGGTCACAGAGCCGAGAAAGCCAGAAGTACATTTCTGGAAGTTAAAGAGCTGTTTAACTAATAATCATGTGGCCCAATAATTTTGAATGACTTAAAGTCTATGATTACGTTTTCATGCTGAACTCAGCATTATTTCCTTTAAAAGTCGATCAAAAGTAACTCTGCTACTGGTTTTCCCCCTAACAGCCAGTTTTCCTATGTCTGTTTTAAGGATCATAGAAGCATTCACAAACAGCATGCAAGACTCCCACGTTATTGAAGCAAGAAGCCCCATCTACCTATTTATCTACCCTCTCAGTCTCCATTCAGTCTCAGCTCAGGCTTGACTGGGAGTCTCTTATCATACTCTTAGCACTTCTTTAAGGCACAACAATGACCTTATGCATTCATCTTTGAGCCTTTGAAGAGAGTGGTGTTAACAGCTACTATGAATTTTTATCATCATCCAAATTCACTAGACACTAATAGACCTAATTTTTAAATGTTTCTTCCTTGATCTGGGAGGAGTGGGGAGGAAATCAAAATAGCCTAAGATCTTGAAAGCAGTTTATTTGCTCATAGGAAAAATCAATCTCTCTCCATGCATATTATCATTGGCCCTGCTAGTGCAACTGTAGGGTTTGTTATGTTTTTATTAGGAATTTCAAAGATTTTTAAATTGATGTTAACTACTTGCCCCGAGCCAATATAGAATCTGCAAGCTTGCTGCCAGCAATGAGAAGGCTCTTTAATGGTCATTTTAAAGCCACAGATATGTAAGAAAACCAGTGACCCTTGCTGTGTGTCTATCTCCTTGTATCTTTAGTTCCAAATTATGGGTTGCTTCTTATGTTTACAAAACAGAAAAAAAAAAAGCCTTTCTTTCTTTAATGGCATTGCTTCCCACTGAAAACTGTTATTACTAGTAATTGTTGGTAACTGTTATTTAGTAACAATAAGGGTTAGTATTATAGGACATGATACAATATAGCAATTATAAGTATGGGCTTTCCTGGAGTTGAGATCTTGGTGCCAAAAGGTGTGAGTCTAAGGCAGGTTGGATTAAGACCTTGAAATGCCCTAAGCACTGAAATATTCGGTGCCTCTCTTCACATATAATTCAAAATACAACAGTAAACCATAAAATAAGAATTTCTAATAGTTCCGATTTTCTTCTCTGATAATCACTGTAATGTTTTTAAAATACATCAGATTCTTTCTCCCCACGTTCTTATACTTTTTACTCTGTTTTCTTGGTTCTCTAAGTATTTATTCTTCCTATTTGGTGATCCAGTTCCAAACCTTAGGCAAGTTATTTACCTCCTGGGCCTCGGTTTTCTAGTCTATAAAATAAGGTAATGATAATACTCACTTACCAGGGTCAATGTGAAGACTGAGTTGAACACATGTAAAATGCTCAGTGTAATGCTGGATCAATTAAGTCAATATTCAATAAATGTTAGCTATGAGGATTACCAAACATTTGGGTAGCATTTCTTTTTTTTTTTACTATTACATATTCACTCATATAGATGACTTCGCCTTAACAATTAAATTGAGTAGGATAGATATGCTTATTCTACATTTCGAAACTTAAAAAGATACCCAGGGAGATGCTGTGTCTTTCCTAAAGTCACATAGTAAATGAGGGAAAGAACGAAGACCAGATTCTCCTGCTCTAAGCTGAACACTCTTTCCATTATTGCTCCCACAGCAATCTAGGGGATATTTAGAGAAGAGCATCGATAGAAATGAGCATCATTCTTCTTGTGTCATCTTAGGTTTATTCCTTTTTTTTTTTTATGCCATATTACAAAGGTTAGTATCAATAACCACGCAAAGGTGGTTATTGTGAGATGTGGACTTGAAAATCCTCCTTTAAAAAAGAAAAGTTCTTTTAGCCTTGCTGAAAGACTTATTTGTAATGAGTCCGAGCTGTCTTCCTGTGACAACAATGGCAATTTGCTTCCATGAAGCAGTGGAAAGAATGCTGAGTATCTAAAGGAGCTATCACCTCACTTTGTTGCCTAGACTGGAATACGGTATTGGAAAGTGCAACATGCATTCCACATTTACATTCCACACCTTAAAGACTTGTCAGGAGCGGCTCACATTTGGATCTTGGATACCTTATTTTCTCTACCTCCTGCTTCCCTGTGCAACTGGAAGGACCCATTTAACTAAACTTAGAGCAATCTGGCAACATTTAATTAATCTGTGTTAGACCATGAGATGAAAATACCCACTCTATATGGTCAGGCAGTCTTGACATAGTTGCTACAAAAGTGATGTATTCTTCTTTCTCCAACCTATCCTATTTAATTGATAATAATAAGTATGGAAAACTTCAGGAGGCATTCAGTTGTGCTGCTTGACTATTGCTAATGTTTAAATAGTAAATAAATATAGAGTAGCTCCTGCAGAATATTCACATAAGTTATCTCATTCTGAAGACACCCTCTCAGAGCCTCATTTCTGTTCAACAGGTCCTCATGTATCAGGGCAAATGGGTCAGCTCCAGAATCTTCTCATGGGCACTTAAAAATTTTTGTGTGGCTTTACTGAAACATCCCACTGTGAAATATTTAGAAACCAGCTGGGCACAGAGCATGTAGCATGCATGCCCTTTGTGAACCAGGAAGGATCCAAAATGAAAAAAGTTCTGTAGCCATTGGAATCATATCACTTAATTCTGAGAGAGAGAACTCAAAAGCGGCTTTTCTCTTTGAACCTGAAAATAGAAAGGCTAAGGAACAGGAGAGGGAAATAAAAGATGAATCAGCCCAGAGCTAGCATCTAGGCAATGGCAAATGTTCCTTATAAAGCCTCTGATTACCATCTTGACACAATGTAGTGGTGGGGACAAGGGAGGGGAATGGTGAGTTGAGCATAAGAAATTAATTTTCACCCCAGACTAGGCTCCCTGGGAGGCTGGGCTGAGTGGGATTGTTCAGGATCTCTTTGCTGTGAGGGGGTGGCTGGTTGTGTCATCAGAGTTATTAGAATCCTGAGCCTCGTACAGCAAGGGACTTTCCAGGTGAGAACTAGGCTTCCTAGAAAGTGAAGACTGATAAATATCTCCAGTTTGTATGACATCCCATCTTCCCATTTCAGGTGGTGCTAAGGATAGTGGGGGCTCACTTTTTTTTTCCCTTGATTTTTTTATGCCAATTTAGCCCATGTGCTCCTAACTGGACTCCCTCCCTGTCAATAAAATGCCCTCTGATGACCTAAGCTTAAATCCTGTTTGACCACCCAACTCAGAACATGATGAGGATATAAAAGTGGCTCCCCTTGTTGGACACTAGATTAGAAAACTTCCTCTTTATATTTGCATGTGTCAAATTCCACAGAACCTTGTCTTTATAGGGATTAAATGGAAAGACATTGCTTTAGTGCTTACTGATGCTCAAAGTGCCTTCATATGCATTATTACACTTATACGTGATCCTCACTCTATCCTATAAAAGAACTGAGTTTCGTATTGTTATTGCCGCCATACCCATATTAAGGTTACATCATTGAGGCTCTGAGAGGCTAAATAACTGACCCAGAATCACACAACTTAGGGGGTAAAGCCAAGGTCCCTATCCGGATCCTCAGATTGCACTACCTCAAATGTATTGCACATTTTTCTATTTCTCAGAGTCATGATTTTATTGATACTGACACTAGGTTTTTAGATTTTTGTTTTGTTTTTCCATTCAAAGTATTCTCAGATAGAAGTATCTGCCTGGGGTAGTTCAGTTAGTAGGGTTTCTCAACCTTGACACAATTGACTTTGGGCTCGATGATTCTGTGCCGTAGTGGAATGTCTGCCCTGCACGTTGTAGGATGTTTAGCTGCATCCCTACTTGCACCCGCTACATTTCAGTAGCATGGCTTCAATACCAAACGTCTTCTTGGGGGCAAAATCATCCCCAGGTGAGAATTACTGAGTTAGAGAAAGTCTCCAACGTATTTTACTTCAAATGCTTATTGTCCTTTTATAGTTTGGACAGTATACATGTGGATAAGGGAAATTTATTTGTGCACATCTCACCCTCGATTATTGAGACTTTGACGGGTTAAAAGAAGTCTATGTACTTGACGTGATGCTGAAATTCCTCAGGCCTTGGGTTTTCATTAATTCCTAGCCAGGAGGTTTTCTTTCCTTTTCTGTCTTTGGCTGCAAACGTTTGGAGCCTTGCCAGATTCGAAGCACACATTAAAACAAGCCCCATCTACCTGCTCATTCATCCATTTGGGGCTAGTGTTACTTTCAGTTCAACAGGGAGGAAAATGTAGATAGTGAAGTCCTGCAAAGGGAAGAAAAAGTATAAATACAACGAAGAAGGAAAGCCATATTTGAACATGGTTTTCAAGACTGCAGAGATGTCATAGCAACTGGTGGGAGGCTTACTTAATGAATGTGTTTGAACATTGCTAGGTATACATTTTAAAACCATCTTATACAGAAGTCTTCCAACATTCAGTAACAGAATGTATCAGTCAGTCAAACCAGTGCATCCCAAATATTTGCACTGCTAAATAGTCAAGTAGGTGAGTTCTATTCAGAAGTAGGTGAGTTCTATTTCCAAGGGACTTTCAACTTGCTGGGATCGGTCTTTGGTGAAAAACTGTTTTTAAAACCTTTTTAATACACACACACACACACACACACACACACACACACACACACACACACACACACACACACACACACACACACACACACATTAGAGAGAGGGGAAGAGAGGGAGGGAGGGAGGGAGAGTGGGAAAGTGAGAGAGAAGCAGTGTTCTTTAACTTGGCTGCAAATGAGATTCTCCTGGGAACTTGTAATAAACTGTGGGCACCCAGGCCCCATTCCAAGTCATCTAATTTCATTGGTTTGGGGTGTGGTCAGCAGCAGCAGCAGCAGCATCACCTGAGAACTTGTTAAAAATGCAGAATCTCTGCCCCACCCAGACCTACTGAATCAGAATATGCATTTTAACAAGATACACAGGTGATTCATGAGCACAGTAAAATTTGAGAAATGCTGTTCTAGGCATAAATATATTTTTTTAAAGTCCCAAGGTGATTCTATGTGCAGCTAGGTTTGAGAATCACTGGTATTTAGAAGACTAAAATGTCTCATTTTCTTTATTCAGACTGTGCTGTTCAGTACAGTAGCCACTAACCATATGTAGCCATACCTGCAATGTACCTGGTATGACTGAGGCCCTGAAGGTTTATTTTATGCATAGTTATTATGTCCTCTAGGCGCTGAGGGATTCGAGTACGTTTTCTTGTTCAATTCTCAGGCCCGCACTATGAGGCTGGTGGCTGGTGACTGGTGTCGGACAGAGCAGAACTAGAATATACTATCTCTTATTTCCTTTTACCTATTATTCATAATGTAAATCTTCATTTATATCATTAATGAATTGAAGGGCATTTACCTTCCTATACCTTCTGAACTTATCTAATGTATTTTGTCTTTACACTGGGGTAATAATGCCACTGGAGTCGGGGGGTGTTGTCCCAGAGATGCAGAAAGTGGCAGAGGCCACCATCTCTCAGCCAGTTCATACAGATAGTGATGGCTGCCCTCTGTTGGACATTTGCTACATACTCCCGACTTCACATCCATTTCATTAAGCCTCAATACAACCCCCGAGGTCGATGTTAGTTTTATTCTCATTTTACAGATAAGCGACAGTCTCAGAGGTCCTAGGTACGTTTGTGCCTGGCTCACAGTGTGAATGAAAATGCTGATATTCCAACCCAAGACCATCTGGCTTGAGAGCCCTTATTTTGAATCACACTCTATGCCTTCTGTGTATTCCTTTTGATACCCCAGAAAAATTGCATGCCCCAGAAATTCCAGTCTTAACCCAAAACTTGACAATTTAGAATTTTTCTTTCAAGTTAAATCTCTAATTTCTGCCAAGTAAGAAGCCAGCCCTCCCCATGGGCATTTATGACATCTGCTTTCTTCCACATCATCAGTTAGGCCTTTTGGGACTTTGGCAGCCTCTTTCATGATTCCATTTCACCTTCTAGCCCATATCTAGAAGGGGAGAACTTTATTAGATGAAGTTTCTTATATTGTTTAACAGTCTTGCTTGGGGGATTAGAGAGCAGTGAGAGGGTGCTTAGTTGTTTTTTTGTTTAATTTTTATTTTACCAGGTAAACCTTTCTTTTCTGTGAATTCCAGCCACAAGGTAAATAGCCTCATATCTTACAGATTAAGTACAGATCCTCCTCGACTTACAGTGGGGGTTATATCCCAATAAACCGATTGTTAAGTTGTAAGTATCGTAAGTCAAAAATGCATTTAATACACTTAACTTACTAAACATCACAGCTTAGCCTGGCTCAGGACACTTACATAGCCTAGAGTTGGGCAAAATCATCTAACACAATGAGTATACTATAGAGTATCTGTCAGTTACCCTCATGACAGTAAGAGGCGGGCTGGGAGCTGCAGCTCGCTGATGCTGCCCAGCAGTATGAGAGAGTACCCTACCGCGTACTGCTAGCCAGGAAAAAGATCAAAATTCACAGTATGGTTTCTATGGAGCGTGTCACTTTCTCACCATCATAAAGTTGAAAAATCAAACCATCATAAGTAGAGGACCGTCTATACAATTACCGCTCTCAAACCTACAGCCTTGCTCTCCCTGTCAACGTCTCTTAGAAGCTGATAAGCATTTTGAGGCAAACTGTAAGCTTCTGGTTAATGCTTAAATTAAACATAACTACCCAGAAGACAAAAAGACAAGACTAAACATTTGGTCCTTGGAAAAACACGAGTTTGAACTGTGCAAGTCCACTTACACGTGGATTTTTTTCAAAAAATACTATAAATGCATTTTCTCTTCCTTATGACTTTCTCAGTAAGGTTTCTTTTCTATTGGTTACTTTATTATAAGAATACAGTATACAGTACATATAACATTCAAAATATGTTACTTGACAGTGTGTTTATGTTATTGGTAAGCCTTCCGGTCAACAGTAGGCTATTAGTAGTTAAGTCAAATGTTATACATGGATTTTCAACTGCATGAAGGTCGGCACCCTTAACTCCCCACTGCATTGTTCAAGGGTCAACATAGGGTGTGTGTGTGTGTGTGTGTGTGTGTGTGTGTGTGTGCGCGCGTGTGCATGTGTGATACATCTTATAGAAGAGAAGAACATTTGGGATAGAGGGGTAGGAAACCCATGAACATATGGCACATGGACACAAAGCACATGTCCCTGAGACATTAAGCTAAAACATGACTCAAGTTTATTTATGAAATAATTCAATAACACACAAAGGAGTTTGTTATAATGATAAAGAGTTACAGCAGATAATATGATAGCAATTGTAGTAACTAAAGACATTATTTATCTAGAATTGATTTGTGAACAGGGCAGTGATTTTGATTGAGAAGACTGATGAACAAAAGAATAATTTTGATGGAAACTTCTCTAGGACTTTATAAGAAACACAACTTAGTCTAGGGTTCTGGGTTATGTTTTTCTCATCTTTAGGAGACTACCTTGGTATCTAAAGAGAAAGGTGTAACTTTAAATGAAAATGATAAATATTTATTTAACCATAAGTTAAATGTTTTGCATATTATATATATTCTAAGGACTCAGCAAAATAAGTAACGAGACATTCGAGGGTTACTTCTAGGCACTATTTAACCAAGGAAACAGATTTTTTAACTTCTATGGGTAATAAGTATATAATAAACTAAATCCATCGAATAATACTTTCAAGATTAGGAAAACAGGTCACCTTTTATGTGATTTTAAAATTATACTCATTTGCGATAGTGCGATATAAAAATACTAATAACACCTCACTCTATGTAAGGCATCTGTAATTATACAGATTCTTCCAAATTAAAACAATATCAGATGTTGCAAAATTTCAAAGCTAGACTAAGGGAATTACAAGTTTTGTTTGTCCTATTTTCACAAAGAAGCTTCAAGTTAGGTAGTAAATAAAAATTCTGGCATACAGAATTTATTTTTAATTATGAAAATCTAGAATTATTATCCCAACCACAAAATGCAATTACCCTATTCTGTTTTCCCTCAGCCCCAGAATTAGATGAATATCAAATGTCCTAACTCCCATACAAGAACATAGCTTTATTTATAGGAAAAGTTTTCATGTTTCAGTCTCTTCAATTTAAGTTTTGCACAAGGTTGCTGAGTCCCTCTAGTTATTTAAAGTCTAAAAAGAACATTTAGCTTCTTAGAGAAAGGTGGTACACAAATATCCAATAGTAATAATAATAATATATATCCACACACAGTATGTCATTTATAATTCTATAAAGCACAGAGGGTAATGAAAGGCTCTCTAAACTGTAAATCACTCAATCGATTATAATTATATTGCAGCTCATCTCAAAGAGATAAAGACTTTCCACTCCTCTAAAATCCCTGTCAATACCCTGGCAGGCTGAAGCAGAGGGAAAGGAGGGTCAGAGGAAGAAGGAGAGAATGAGTCAAGGACAAAGAGGCACTTCTCATCTTCAGTTCATGGAGTTAATGTGGACTGGATTAGATTTCCAGTGACATTTACAGTTTGCTCCATGAGATGCATTTCTTTTTCACATAGTACTTTTACAGCCTTACAGTAAGTCACTGATGCTCCGTGTCAGCCTGGATGGAGGGGTTTGCAATTGCCAGTACACTGCTGTGTAAGAACACTTAGGGACTAGTTACATAATTGGAAAATGATAATTCAAGCCAAAAGCTGAAGGTTATGTCAAAACAAATGATAGAAATGAGTTGATAATGGCTCAGAAAAAGTAATTATCTTGCATTTTCAAAAAGCAGAAACACTTCAGAAATCTTTTAATTAACTAGTGTTGCCTTTTATGTTAAAAAATGTATCTAATTCCCTATCCCTATCAGTGAAGTTGGTTTGATTGGAATGATCTCCTTCTGCATTCATTCACCAGTCAACAAATATTTTTTCAAAATCTATTTTACATATAAATCCATGCTGGGTAATGGGTATACCTATATGATATGAAATAAAACACAGCTTCTGCCCTCAAGGATCTTATATTCTATTGGAAAAGAAATACATGTATACAAACAACATAGTTTTAATACTTAAATTTTATTGTGCAATTATTAAGTGCCAGGCACTACGCTGAGTTCTTATATTAAATCTTCACAGTAGATGTAAGAGTAGAGAGTATTTTTATCATCATTTTTCAAATGGAAATATGAAGGCTTAGAAAATTAACTTTCCCAGAGTCATTATACATGAAGACCTGGAACTTAAGCCTATATCTCTTAGAAGGCAAACCTCATCCTCTAATGTATTACACTACATTGCACCTGCAGTTCCAAATAATGTAAGAAGGTGCATTCATTCAGGTGAGATCTAGATTCACGGGCACATGTAAGTGCCTGATAGAGCCTGAGGACCAGACAGGGGTCGGCCTGGGATGGAATCTGGACTGTGACTTTGGGCTCTCTAGGACAATGCTAACAAACTCAGCTCCCTTACTAAGCATACAGAAGCATAAACTGTGATGTGACCACCAACACATTTCACAGTGAGAGAACTGATGGACAGCCATCGTTCATACATTATTTCACTTAGTATAATCTACCCAGTTGTTGCAGGGGAGAATTATTACTCTCCTGCTTTTACAGATCAATGAACCAAGGCTCAGGGAGTTTGAGCACATTTGTTGCAGTCACAAGGCCAGAAGGTGTCAAAGCTGGGATTCCACACAGATTTATAAGTTCCTACACCTCTATCCCTTTGTTACCCCACTTCTCCATCATTTCACAGGAGCACTCTAGTTTGCATTATATAAAGAGCTCAAATTCATTTGGTTGACAGATGTAAATTCACATGCAAATTTACTATTGTTTCCCAGATCCCAGTGCATGCAGTACATGTTGTAATCACATTATTAAACATTTACTAAAAATGTGCTTCTGCCCGATGTACAATTTCTAGTCTCAATTTTAATTAAACTAGATTTCTTTGCATTTTAATCACATTATAGAAATGTGGTTTTCTCAGAGTTCAATGGTGAAATCTTTATTCCAAATGCCTACAAGTGTCTGAGAGCTGTATATCCTGGAGAAGGGGATGACGATATTAGAACATATCTCTTCATAAAGGATTTTAGGGGAATAATGTTAATTAGTAATAGGTAACGCTGATACAGTACTTATTTTGTGCCAAGCTCATTGATTATCACATTGAATCCATTTCACAGCATTCTGGAAGGAGATGCTGTTATTATTTCCATTTTAGAGGTGAAGAATCTGAGTCTCAGAGAAGTTAAGTAACATACTTTCTGGTATTGTAAGACAAGTAGGTGATAGGGCCATCTTGGATTTGAATATAGGCATGGAGACCCGATACCTTTATTTAGAGCAACTTTTTCTCTAAAAAATCCAAATAATAAGCATTATAGACTTTTCAAGCAATTATTTAATTCTACTGTTGTAGTGTAAAAACAACCACACACAATACATAAATGAATACATGCGGCTGCATTCTAACAGCTCGATTTACAAAAAGAAACTGATGAGTCAGATTTGTTTCTTGGTTGTAGTTGGGGGACCCTTGATCAGGTCAAGCATATTTTGAAGATTGTACCTCTGTTTTTACTGATCCATCAGCTTAATTTGTGAATTGTCTCATCTCTGTTTAGAATAAAGGGAGCAAGAAAATCTCTAAGTGGATGAGTTAAATTTCGGAGACACAGAGAATATAGTACTGCTAAGTGGACTAGTGTAGAGCCACTGGTGAGGTTAATTCAGGTTAAAGGAATATATAAATGGGCCAGGCAATCCATTTACCTGTGCTTAAAAAAAAAAAACAAAAAACAAAAAATCAAAAAAACCCAACCATACACTGCTTTCCTAAATGAACACCCAAGGCACAGATTCAATTCCACCTTTATTTATGTCATGACATACATTGCTTGGAGCAAGATTTGAAAATAACAAACAGAAAGCATTATTATTTCTCTAGCTCTGTTACTTCTACTTAGTAACTAAAAGTTGTGGTAATCCAAATCCACTTTTCTCCCTTTCTCCTTAGGGAACTTAACATACTTTTCTTTTGAATTTATGTGTTTTTATTAGCCATTGGCTTAGCTGATCTAGCCTGTGCTCTGTCTTTCTTTATAAAGGTGCCAACTGACTTCTTAGCATTTATATTTTCTTCTGCCTGCTCCATTCTACATCTATTTGCTAAGTCCCAGAGAGCATCCTCCTCATTTTCTCAGCATTGGCTGTCCCTAACCTGTTAATGGGAGCTTCCTGCTTGAGTTTCTGTTCACTTCCTGCCATTAACCTGCAATTATGAGAGTGGACTCTCCTCGTGTGTGACTCATCTTCTTTCTGCTGTTGAATTTTAGACATTTTAGAATCTGTTCTCATATTTTTAAAGGAACAAGAACCAGGTTATGAGCTTTTCTAGGTGTGTATATACTGAAAAGCATTCACAAGTTTAAAATAGATATTTAAAAATTACACTAAGACAGACCAGATTTTATTTATACAAAATGGAATCCTTTCACATTTTACTGACCTCAATATTGACTATAACAAAGTTGTCAATCAATTCAAAATTCCCACCACCAGAAGAGAAAGCATGTACTATCCAACTTGGCTCTCTATAGTTCAAGTTAAGTGGTTACACTTTTGTTAATCCCCTCATTTTTTTAGCCAACGTAGCTATATATAGTAGTTGCTCAATAAATGTTACATAGCACAACTGTACTGAGATTATTGGAGACTTCTGATTTCTTTGTCACACTTACACAATAACAATATACACCAAGGTAAAAAGCATCCTTTATAAGCATTAAATATACTTAAGTTTGTTTTAAAAGCAATAGGAAAATATCAAATGTTTTACTATGAATAACTTAAAATTTTACCAGGAAATTTTTCTTTGTTGGAACAATTAAATCTTAATGTTATTAAAATATGTTTACATTGCTGAGGTGATTCTCTGTAAGTCTCCAGGGGTAGATTTCTCAATATACTTAGACAAAATGATAAAAGGGAGCAAGGAGGATATTTAGGCATCCACAAACGTTTCAAAAAATATATATAAATCTAACATAAATATAAATGTAAAGTAAATCTAAAGCTTCTCAGAGAGCCAAGGTTTAGAAATACTTCATTTTTAAACCTATATAAAACTGTCGTGAGATGCTGTTGCAAATAAAATAGGAACTTATATAAGTGAAGTACAAACTGAAATAGAACCAAATGCTTTTAGACTTTCAAAATGAATAGCTGGATATTTTACTAAATTTTCTGTGTGATAAGAATGGAGTTGGACCTCCAGGAGAGGTAAAAATAAAGGTAATACATAGGAAAGAATATGTTGTTCTCAGGGAGCAATCGAGGTCTCCTAGGAGGTAAACCAAGTGAAATATAATAGTCTTGCTTCATTTTGTGACTTTCTCCCACTATGACCCCAGAGAATTTTGAGCTTCAAGTAGGTTCATAAAGGGAATTTTGAAATAACTCTTTACAGATCTATTCTTGAAATAAGTCAGTTGAACTGAGCTGGGTGTTATACCAACACATTGACTCAGAGTCCTGACCATCCCTGATCCCAGACCTTCTCGACAATTCTCCAGTCTTGTTTCTATTCTCAGTAGCTTTTTTCTTAATTCTCAGCAGTTGTATGTAATTTATCCACAGAACTTGTTCCAGGCCCACCTTCCTAGCTGTTTAGTTGAAATGCAGTAGTGGTTGTAGATGTCTCCGATGAACACATCGGCCAAAACACTGATGAACATTTTAGCCGGTTAATCCACCTCATTCAGTGGCTGCATAATTATTTAGCTGCATTGTTCTGTCAGGTTAGTGTTGCTTTAATCTGTTTTCTGGTCAAATAGAACAATCAATATAAGTGTGCTTAGTTCCTCTCTCTTCTGGCTTTGATTCCTTGATTTGTGCCACTTCTCCCACTGCAGCTATTTAGAACAAGCAAACAGTTGACTAGAGGGTTCAAGAGTTTGAGCAATAATTGTGAACCTGCAAACCTCACTGCCTTTTGCATGTGTGATATCAGTTGAAATCACAGTTGACACATCCAGCCTCTAGGGACAGAAGCCTTTGTTAACAGAAAACTGTTCAAATTCTTCTCGTAAAGTATTTTATTCACTCATCTCTGTAAGTACCTTTATTAGGAACTGAGTAATAGAAATTGGACCATAATTCAAATAGAACATATTAAATCCAACAGGATAAGTAAGGAGGAAATCTACACATTTCTTCACTACTCATGGTGTCTAGGTTCTCCTTTCTGAGTCACACTTTGAAGTAAATCTTTGAAAGAAAAAAAAAATCTTTGGATAGCATCCTTGAGTTTTAGTTTGATGGGAAATTTCAATTCTTGTTTAGAAGTCTAAACACTTGTAAGGATTCCAATGCGATTTCAATAAGCTACTATCCCAGATAATTAGAAATAAAAACATGAAACCAAGAAAACGAAATGCCCTTCTTTCATTTGCCTCATCTCTTGCCCTAAATATACCTATACTTACTAATGTTCTAAAGAGTGCTTTTTGACAAGACAGCAATGGTACATCAATAGATATTGCATGAACTTGAGCAGGCAAATAGAGTCATTCGAAGGCCTTCTTTTAATCTCTTGGATCATTATTGCAAAGATAAAAGTGGGTTTCTGAAAGAGTGAAATTCAAAGGAACCTAGCAATTAGAATGGTGAAAATACTAGGTCATCTGGTCCATTTCTCCGGTTGGTTTGCAAACTTCTACACAATGTGGACTACTCCAATTTGACTAATATTTGAAATGTTGCAGATTATAGAGTTTGCCTTTCTTCTACCGAGAAAATAGATCTGTCTGATTTTTCCTCTTTGGCTTCCATAAAGTTTTTTTTGTTCAGTGCCATTATTATTAGCGATGTCATTTAAAATTATTCTGAATTGTTTCTTTCGATCCTGGATGTTTATTTTTTACAGATAACTAGGAGTTGTTTCTTTTGTCCAGGGTACAATGTTCTACGCAGAACATGCAAAAGCATTCTCTCCTTTGAGATATTTACAAAACATCTCTCTTTCTATACAGGATACACACACACATATCAATGGGTAACTATAAAAAAATATTTCATTTGCCCCGATACAGATAAATACATTTAAATTAAAGTAGTCTACAGATCTTTATAACTATTCTTCAGATAGCGAAGATTTAATATTATGTGTTTAATGTCTTATATTAAATGGCTAAAAGAAGTCATTAATATTTTATTTA